>NW_024609623.1:175000-265457 GCF_018296145.1 Oncorhynchus tshawytscha | reverse complement strand
AAAGAAATCTGCCTCGAAGAGCGTCATTGGAAACCATCTCCTGAAGAATCAAGTTTTTACTGATGATACAACAGAATGTCAGCGCGAGGAAGGCACATCCCATACTGTTATCTACACCCCAGATATTGAAGAAAACCATCATCCAAACCAGATAATTATTGATTGTATGGCACTTTCATACCCAGGCCCTCATGCGTTCCTGCTTGTAATTGAGGAAGGACAGGTAATACAAGATGAGGTTGAAAAGCAAGTTAAATGGTTAGTGAAAACCATTGATAGATCAATCAACAATAACTTAACACTTGTGTTACCAAGCAGTCACAACCCCAAAGTGATAGACATGCCCAAATTAAAAATCTGCACAGCTAATGATCTGGACAAACACTTGGCAGACTTAAAAGTCCAGTTAAGTATAGCTACGACAGGTACTCTGAGGACATTGTGGAACACAGAAGCAAAACTTTGAGGGGTAAAAGAAAGGCTCTGGATGACAGGTAAAACCAAACTACATAAATGTAACTGCATTTAAAATGTCTCTGTTCTAAAGTTGTCAAGACTAGTAAAGATGTGATTTGTCATGACTGCATACCTTAGTTCCAGAAAGAATCACAAACTTGCAGACAGAGGGTTAGAAGATGGCGCTTCCAGATCTAACAATCACACTGAAATATATGGTAAGCCCTTGAGGGGAGTTTTCATAATACCAGGGTTTGGGGGATTCCATAAAAAAATCGAATTAAATTCCCTCTCTTCAATTCCAATTTTAAGTAAATAAAAATAGGTGGATTAAACATTACGGCTTTGGATTTATTCTATAACATTATTTCTGTTTACTGTCTGTCTTGATTGTCCCTCATCAGGTGGAAGTCCCCGCAATTCAAGCAATACGTTGGACATCGTGCTCCTGGGACAGACAGGATCTGGAAAGAGTGCTAGTGGAAACACAATCCTTGGAACCAAATGTTTTGCATCATGTGCAAGCGCTTCACCAGTTACTAGAGACTGTCAGGTCACAGAGAGTCATATGTGTGGGAGGCAAGTGAGGGTCATTGATACCCCTGACTTCTTTGATGAAGCTATTGACCTTTCAGTTAGAAATGAACAGATTGAGAAATGCAGACAACTCTGTCAGTCTGGTTCTTGCGTGTACTTATTGGCCATTCAGGTTGGCCGATTCACAGATGGTGAACGAGATATATTACATAAATTACAAAATGTTTTTGGCTATGACATCATTGAGAAAATGATTGTCCTCTTCACTCGTGGAGAGGATCTAAAGGACAGCATAGAAGAATTCCTCACAGCTGCAGAATTCCATCTCAAAGATATGGTTCAGCACTGTGCGGGCACATACCATGTGTTCAGAAACAAAGACCACAATGAACAGCAGGTTAAAGAGCTGATGGAGAAGATCAGATGCATTTCTGGGCCATGAGGGGGGGGGGAAACAATCCATATTGCAAAAGTTGTTTTTGTTCATGTTGTCAAAGATTAATTAAGTGTCCCCAATTATTATTTTAGGGCACATGATTAGTGTGAGCAATAGCTCTAAAATGTAATTGATAATAAATGTGATGTCTTCAACTTTAGCTATTGAACGTTTGAGTGCATTTGTTCTATATTTAGTTTTGCAGTACATTGCCACTGCTGATATTTAGATGCATGCTTAGTATAATTATTTTTTAGTTCTTCTAAATGTTGACTTTAATTGCATGTTTAAAACATAATCAGAAACTTTGTTTTTGGTGGAAGATAATATTGTGCAATTCATGTTTAATTAATTTAACCAATTTGTCACAAGAAGAAGCTCAATTTCTTATAGAAGGAAATTAAAATGAAATTGTAAATCAAGTGTTCATGTCAGTACAAAGTGAAACTGTCTGGAAATCACTGCCCAGAAGTGTGTGAAGGAAACATGCAAATAATATTTCACTTAATCATACTAATAAAGTGTTTTATTGCAATATTTTCACACATTTGAGCCTTGATTATTTACTGTTATACAGTAAATGCTCAGCCAATATTTTCTATATGAAAATTAAGTGCAGGATGGTAACTTAAAAGGGCAGAGAAAGCTAAGCTTGAAAGTATTCATCAATGGAGAACTAAGGATTCAGTGTAGCAGGTAGCTAGCTCATTATCTCGGAGGTAAAGGTGAGCCAGATTGCGGTGTTTGCCTTTAGTGCTTGATAAGGAAGCGCAACAACAGGGCTGTAGACAGCTATATGCTTTATGTTTGGGATCTGATTAGATCTTCCACTGAGTCCTGAATAGCCCCCCAATACCACCTCTACCTGTTGATTGACTGTCACACTGAAGCATTGAGGAGTCTTCATTGCCATCACGATACACAGATCAAATGTTTTTGCTATGTCATCCATCAAACACAGTTTTGACTTGAAGTACAACTATTGACTTTTACTAGTAGATTGGTAAAGATAATTAACATAGCAGGTTATGAAAAGGGTTAGCGAACATTGTCCCATATGCATCTTGAACATGGAAATATGTATTTTCCTCTTCAGAGGACAAATATATGTTTTGCTTTTATATAGCTTTTCTGCTACATATACATAGTGGTGAGAAAAAGTATGAATTCTTTGGATTAATCTGGATTTCTGCTTGAATTGGTCATACGATTTGATATGATCTTCAGCTAAGTCACAACAATAGACAAATGCAGTCTGCATAAACTAGTAACACACAAACTACAAGTTTTCATGTCTTTTTTGAACACACCGTATAAACATTTACCATGCAGGGTGGGAAAAGTATGTAAACACTTGGATTTAATAACTGGTTGACGCACCTTTGGCAGCAATAACCTCAACCAAACATTTTCTGTAGTTGCGGATCAGACCTGCACCATGGTTAGGAGGAATTTTGGACGAAACTGTTTCAATTCATCAATATTCTTGAGATATCTGGTGTGAACCGTTCTCTTGAGGTCATGCCACAGGATCTCAATCAGACTGAGATCAGGACTCTGACTGGGCCACTCCAGAAGGTGTATTTTATTCTGTTGAAGCCATTCTGTTCTGTGTTTGGGGTCATTGTCCTGTTGCATCACTCAACTTCTATTGACCTTCAATTGGCAGACAGATAGCCTTACATTCTCCTGTAAAAAGTTTTGATAAACTTGCAAATTATATTTTCCGTCAATGATAGCAAGCTGTCCAGGCCGTGATGCAGAAAAGCAGACCCAAACCATGATGCTCCCTCCACCGTACTTTACAGTTGGGATGAGGTTTTGATGTTGGTGTGCTGTGCCTTTTTTTCTCCACACATAGTGTTGCATGTTCCTTTCAAACAACTCAACTTCAGTTTAATCTGTCAACAGAATATTTTGCCAGTAGCGCTGTGGAACATCCAGGTGCTCTTTTGCGAACTTCAGATGTGCAGCAATATTTTTTTTTGGACAGCAGTGGCTTCTTCTGTGGTGTCCTCCCATGAACACCATTCTTGTTTAGTGTTTTACGTGTCGTAGACTGGTCAACAGAGATGTTAGCATGCTCCAGAGATACTCTGAATGATCGGCTATGAAAAGCCAACTGACATTTTACTCCTGAGGTGCTGACCTGTTGCACCCTCGACAACCACTGTGATTATTATTTGACCATGCTGGTCATTTATGAACATTTGAACATCTTGGCCATGTTCTGTTATAATCTCCAACCGGCACAGCCAGAAGAGGACTGGTCACCCCTCATAGCTTGGTTCCTCTCTAGATTTCTTCCTAGGTTTTGGCCTTTCTAGGGAGTTTTTCCTAGCCACCGTGCTTCTACACCTGCATTGCTTGCTGTTTGGGGTTTTAGGTTGGGTTTCTGTACAGCACTTTGAGATATCAGCTGATGTATGAAGGGCTATATAAATAAATTTGATTTGATTTGATGTCTCAAGGCTTAAAAACTTTTGAACCTATTTCTTCCCTTTCATCTACACTGATGGATTTAACAAGTTACATCAATAAGGGATCATAGCTTTCACCTGGTCAGTCTGTCAAAGAGAGAGCAGGTGTTCATAATGTTTTGTACACTCAGTGTATATACTTCATTTCATTAAAACTAAGACAATTAAAAAGTACTGACTGTATTTGTCAACACAACCTGTAGTAATATAAAAACCCAAACTACACTGACCTGACAACCTGTAGTAATATAAAAACCCAAACTACACTGACCTGACAACCTGTAGTGATATAAACCCCAAACTACACTGACCTGACAACCTGTAGTAATATAAACCCCAAACTACACTGACCTGACAACCTGTAGTAATATAAACCCCAAACTAACTGACCTGACAACCTGACCCCAAACTGACCTGACAACCTGTAGTAATATAAACCCCAAACTACACTGACCTGACAACCTGTAGTAATATAAACCCCAAACTACACTGACCTGACAACCTGTAGTAATATAAACCCCAAACTACACTGACCTGACAACCTGTAGTAATATAAAACCCCAAACTACACTGACCTGACAACCTGTAAAAAACATTTCAGTCTGAGCCAAGTGCATGGAAGTGAGTAAATATGCTTCTTTCTAGAACTCCAGAGAAAGTAGAGAGATGTCAATAACCTTTATTGTCACTTTGCCTAATGTTTGGCCCAGGCATGAGTTCAGAGGGTTTGTCTGATTGATAGAATGCAGTTTAGAATACAATATCCTCAGTGTCAGTCTGTTACTGCTTTCTTGTCAGCTCCTTTTTTTTACATGACAATGAATGACAAGGGGATGTTCTCAATTGCATATTCCTCGAGTCCTTGTCTCCTTCTCAAAAACCATTGAAGGAGAAGGTCAGAGGGAAGAGAAGGAGACGGGGAGAGTGGGTGCGAGGAGTATGCAATTGAGAATGCAACTCTTCCAGTTTACATGTGAAGTTTAGAATGTGTTTTTTGGTGGGAAATTATTATTCTTGGTAAAAAAAACACTCCAGGTCATGAATGTCTAAAACTAGATAGAAGGGATGTAGAAATTATAATGGATCTATAGATTTTAAAATATCTGCACTTTTTCTGGCCCAGAAATTGATTTGGACAAACAAATCAATCCCCAAAAAATCTGTTTGGCCCTCAAGCAGAAAAGTTTGCCCATGACTGCTTTAGAACACATTCTACAGTTCAGAATGGATATCTGTGACTTTAGAACACATTCTAGAGTTTAGAATGGATCTCTGTGACTTCTTTTAGAGAACACATTCTAGAGTTTAGAATGGATCTCTGTGACTTTAGAACACATTCTAGAGTTTAAAATGGAAATCTGTGACTTTAGAACACATTCTAGAGTTTAAAATGGAAATTCTGTTTAGACTTTTTAGAACACATTCTAGCATTTAGAATGTATTTCTGTGCATTTAGATGTATTTCTGTGGATCCTGTTCCATCTGAGACTTGGCCTTCTTCTTGAGCAGCAGGATGTGTTCAGAAAACTCCCTCACAGCCCCCAGGCCTGCAGCACTGTGGCAGGAGTATTTAGCAGCGTTGATCGCCACCACTGGGGCGTCCCGGGGTACTGCACTCAGCCCAGCCAGGATCAGACAGTCAACATCTGGTGCATCATTACCTGTAGGAGGGAGAGATGGAGGGATGAAATGGAGGTGTGAGATTCATTTGTATTTTATTTTAAATCTATTTAAGTGTCCATACAGTGGTTATGGAAGTATTTTAAGAATGATCTTGGACTACAGGAAAAGGCGGGCCAAACAGGCCCCCATTAAGAAGATTTAGCATGGGTCCCCAGATCCTCAAAAAGTTCTACAGCTGCACCATCGAGAGCATCGTGACCGGTTAATCACCGCCTGGTATGGCACCTGCTCGGCATCTGAACGTAAAGTGCTACAGAGGGTAGTGCATACGGCCCAGTACATCACTGGGCCCAAGCTTCCTGCCATCCAGGACCTATATACTAGAGGAAAGAGGAAAGGCCAAAAAATTGTCAATGACTCCAGTTACCCAAGTCATAGACTGTTCTCTCTGCTACCGCACTGCAAGCGGTACCAGAGCGCCAAGTCTAGGACCAAAGGCTCCTTAACAGCTTCCACCCCAAAGCAATAAGACTGCTGAACAATTCATCTATTTACATTGACACCCCAAACAACATCAATACTGATACAGGGAACACACAGGGAAGTAGACAGAAATAGGGAAGGCAATCAACAAATGAAAGGAGTCCAGGTGAGTCCAATGATGCGCTGCTGCGCATGATGGTGACCGGTGATGAAGTGCAGGTGTGTGTAACAATGGTGACAGGTGTGCTTAATGAAGGCAGTCTGGCGCCCGAGAGGGAGAGCGGGAGCAGGCAAGTTATTTAATCAGTGAAGAACTTACAATCACTTCCTGGCAAGAGATAATGCAGGGATGAGAGGAGATAGATGGAGAGAGATGAAGGGTTGAGAAGAGAGAGAAATTACCACTGTAGCCAGGTTTTGTTTCACAAGTGTCATTTCGCAATGAATTTGTCTACTTTCAACTTTTTTTTTTTGATAACCTGATTGGACTACATTTTATTTAGGAGGAATAGGCCTGAGTTCTAGAGACCTACAGAGCTGCGTTGTGTGGATGTCACACTTCTCAGTAACAGAGGGGGGGGGTCTGGCGACGGGTGGGGGACAGTACTTATCGAAGGTAAATCTGAACCACTTTCAGTTCAACTCTTTTATGCCTGAATGTACGCAAAAATTAAGAGAATTCAATGTTTAGACTTAATGCATCATAAAAATATTGATATTGCATTTATCCAGGAATCTCATTTGCGAGTAGGGAATATTCATCGCTTACAGGACAAGGTGTATAACGTTGCTGCTTCGACTAGTGGAGCCTCTAAGTCCAAAGGCGTTGTTATTTTGATTAAAAGGAATATAACTTTAGTTATCGAAGAGACTAGCGAGGATACTTCAGGCCGCTTAGCTTCCATGTACACGTCTATGGCAAGAAAGTAGCATTTGTGTCCATCTCTGCACCCACTGTTTTTGAGGACAGCTTTTCCGCTGGGCTTACCAATATATTGTTATCACTTTCAGAGTATGAATTGGTCATAGGGGCAGATATGAATGCAGCTTTCGATCTCAACCTTGATAGATCCACACATTAGTGTGGATGACTAAAGCATCATTTGTGTTGAATGGAATGACGGAACATCTCAGTATCTCTGTGTGGCGAGTTCAGAATCCGGGCATCAAAGATTATACCTGTTCTTCTGCATATCACAAATCATACTCTAGAATTGATTGTATTCTATTCTCACACACTCTAAGTATGTGCGTCATGCTAATATAAATATTGCCTGCGATGCTTTCAGATCATGATCCCCTGGTTACCCAAGTGGATGTGAGCTTTAAGGTAAATAAAACAAAACATTGGCGTTTTAATACGACCCTTCTTCAAAACGTATTGTTTTTGGCTAAATTTCCATTTGCATTCTTAGCAAAAAACAAGGACTCTAGAAGACCCCAGGTTTACATGGATGGCTACTACAGGGTTTATCACAGACTTTACATCTTATGCTTCTGACCTCAATAAAGCCAGGAATCATAGAATCAAGTTATTGGAGGAAAAATGTCAATAATTTCAACAAAACCTGAAAAGGAAATACTCAAATAATGTCAGCAATGATTTGAGGGTGGTTAAACTGGAACTGAATGGTTTATTAAGGAGGAGAGCTGAGTTCATGCATAGAGTGAGGCAGAACTATCATTTTAATGGGAGCAAACCAAGCAGGCTTCTAGCCTTAAAATTCAAACAAAGTGAATCTATTCAATCCCTGTTTTTAAAGGCTTACTCTCTGATCCACAGGAAAGTAATGCAACATTTCAGTCTTTTTACCAGGAGTTATATACATATTCTATCCAGGTTGAACCAGACAAATGCAGTTTTTAGATCATCTTGATTTGCTCGTATTGGAGGAGAAGCCATCTGTGGATCTGGGCCGAACCATCTCATTAGAGGAACTGGAGTCAGCACTGAAAGGTGCTAAAAAGGGGAAATCACCTGGCCCGGATGGCATTCCCCTTGAACTGTTACTATAAATCACCTGTCCCGAATGGCATTCCCCCTGAACTGTTACTATAAATTACCTGTCCCGGATGGCATTCCCCCTGAACTGTTACTATAAATTACCTGTCCCGGATGGCATTCCACCTGAGCTGTTCCTACAAATCACCTGTCCCGGATGGCATTCCACCTGAGCTGTTACTACAAATCACCTGTCCCGGATGGCATTCCACCTGAGCTGTTACTACAAATCACCTGTCCCACCTGGATGGCATTCCACCTGAGCTGTTACTACAAATGTCCTGGATGGCATTCCCCTGAGCTGTTACTACCCGTCATGGATGGCATTCCCCTGAGCTGTTACTACAAATCACCTGTCCTGGATGGCATTCCCCCTGAGCTGTTACTACAAAGCACCTGTCCCGGGTGGCATTCCCCCTGAGCTGTAACTACAAATCACCTGTCCCGGATGGCATTCCCCTGAGCTGTTACTACAAAACACCTGTCCCGGATGGCATTCCACCTGAGCTGTTACTACAAACACCTGTCCCGGATGGCATTCCACCTGAGCTGTTACTACAAATTACCTGTCCCGGATGGCATTCCACCTGAGCTGTTACTACAAATCACCTGTCCCGGATGGCATTCCACCTGAGCTGTTACAACAAATCACCTTTTCCGGATGGCATTCCACCTGAGCTGTTACTACAAACACCTGGCCCGGATGGCATTCCACCTGAGCTGTTACTACAAACACCTGGCCCGGATGGCATTCCACCTGAGCTGTTACTACAAAACACCTGTCCCGGATGGCATTCCACCTGAGCTGTTACTACAAATCACCTGTCCCGGATGGCATTCCACCTGAGCTGTAACTACAAACACCTGTCCTGGATGGCATTCCACCTGAGCTGTTACTACAAATCACCTGGCCCGGATGGCATTCCACCTGAGCTGTTACTACAAATCACCTGGCCCGGATGGCATTCCAACTGAACTGTTACTACATTTTGGGGGAATTTTAGGACCAGTATTATTGGAGTAAATTCATTAGGCCATCAACAGGTTTTTTTTTCATGAGTATATTAACTCTGCATTAATCTCTCTACTGCCAAGGAAAGGGAACGATCACACAGACTGTGCAAATTATCGTCCGATATATTTATTTAATTCGGACCAAAAATTGTATTGAAAAGTATTAAAAGTATTTGGATAAGTTGATTCACATGGACAAGTCAGGTTTTGTGAAAGGTCTCCTTGCAGCTGACAATGTCAGACGATGAATGCATGTAATACATGAAGCACAACAGCTGGACACGCCGTGTGCTGTGCTGTCTCTAGATGCTGAGAAGGCGTTGACAGGCTTGATTGGCAGTACTTGTGGGCTGTTTTGGAGAAATTTGGTTTGGGAAAGAATTTTATTGATATGGTTTGTGTGTTATATACTAACACTGTTGCTATGGTTTCTACTAATGGCGTACACTCAAGTCCATTCCCTATTTTTCAGGGATGTAGACAAGGAGATGTCCTATCCCCAACGTTATTCATTTAGTCGCTAGAGCCTTTAGCCCAACATCTAAGGCAGACTGTAGTGGGGCTTCTCCTATACTGATTACATCCTCCTCTCATACCATATCACTATATGCAGACGATATTCTCTATCAAAAATTCAATCTCCTCTTTAATTATCCACATTTGAAAAATTCAAATTGCTGTCCGGATATAAAATAAATTGGACAAAATCAGCATTAATGTCACTGAATGAAGCGGCCAAAAAAGAAGGAAGGAATGAAGGAAGGAAGTTGAACGGGATTTAACAGTTTGGGAGAAGTTACCAGTGTCGCTTCCATAAAGATGAATGTGTTTCTACGTATTAGTTTCCTGAGCATGATGATCCCACTCCCTCCACCTGTAGGCTATTGGGGAAGGATTGATAAACGTATACGTAAATACCTTTGGAATGGAAAACATCCAAAGATTGGGTTTGAGGTGTAACAATGAAAGAAGTGTCATGGTGGACTTGCATTACCAAATGTTTGTATTTACCACCAGTCTTTCCAGTTACGCCCACTTAGATCATGGTTTGATCAGTCTACATCAGTCTTTCCAGTTACACCCACTTAGATCATGGTTTGATCAGTCTACATCAGTCTTTCCAGTTACACCCACTTAGATCATGGTTTGATCAGTCTACATCAGTCTTTCCAGTTACACCCACTTAGATCATGGTTTGATCAGTCTACATCAGTCTTTCCAGTTACACCCACTTAGATCATGGTTTGATCAGTCTACATCAGTCTTTCCAGTTACACCCACTTAGATCATGGTTTGATCAGTCTACATCAGTCTTTCCAGTTACACCCACTTAGATCATGGTTTGATCAGTCTACATCAGTCTTTCCAGTTACACCCACTTAGATCATGGTTTGATCAGTCTACATCAGTCTTTCCAGTTACACCCACTTAGATCATGGTTTGATCAGTCTACATCAGTCTTTCCAGTTACACCCACTTAGATCATGGTTTGATCAGTCTACATCAGTCTTTCCAGTTACACCCACTTAGATCATGGTTTGATCAGTCTACATCAGTCTTTCCAGTTACACCCACTTAGATCATGGTTTGATCAGTCTACATCAGTCTTTCCAGTTACACCCACTTAGATCATGGTTTGATCAGTCTACATCAGTCTTTCCAGTTACACCCACTTAGATCATGGTTTGATCAGTCTACATCAGTCTTTCCAGTTACACCCACTTAGATCATGGTTTGATCTCTGTCTATATCTCTTTCCAGTTATTTTGGTCCCACTTTCTAGATCATGGTTTTAGAAGTCTACATCAGTCTTTCCAGTTACACCCACTTAGATCATGGTTTGATCAGTCTACATCAGTCTTTCCAGTTACACCCACTTAGATCATGGTTTGCCCAGTCATCACTCCAAGTCTTTCCAGTTACACCCATTAACTAGAAGTCAGGTTTGATCAGTCTACATCAGTCTTTCCAGTTACACCCACTTTGATCATGGTTTGACAAGTCAGTCTACATCAGTCTACCTGCCAGTTACCCCAATAGATCATGGTTTGATCAGTCTGCATCAGTCTCTTGGAGAACTATTGAGGAAGAACTTGTTTCACCTACTAGATTGCAAGATGAGTTATTCTCTGGTATATCTAATAAGAAATGCATATTGTATTTTGGTCCGATCATTTCTAATACAATAGAGAATTTTAGGAAGGTTGAGATGGGCGTAGATGGTAACTGGAAATGGCATCTCCTATGGCATAACAAGGCTATTACCTCCGGTAATAAACCGTTGGAGTCTAGAGCCTGGTCTGCAAAACTTAATGATGGTGTTGGAGTTGTGCCTGGCACTACTACCGCAAGGCACTACTAGTGTGTACAGCCCAGTACATCACTGGGGCCAAGCTTCCTGCCATCCAGGACCTCTATTTTTTATTTTACCTTTATTTAAAATAGGCAAGTTCAGTTAATTACAAACTAATTAGTAATAGTGAACTATTTGTTAGTAGCAGTTGTAGCAAGTATTAGTAGTAGATTTTGAAATTGTTAAATGAAAAGCTCAGGAGTTTGATCTTGCAACCTTTCAGTTACAGTCCAGATCCCTGTCGTCCATCATGGCTGTGACCTCACCCTGGATGTCCTTGCCCAGCTGCCTGACCTCACAGCCTGTCCTCTGGGATAGATTGTCAGCCAGGGCCTTGGTCACAGGGTCCTCACCGGACGAGATCAGGATCACCTGGAGGAGACAGAAAAAAACAAATGTCTATGCTCTGCGTTTTGTATGGGAGCTCTGTTTTGTATGGGTGCTCTGTGTGTTGAATATAAGCTCTGTTTTGTATGGGTGCTCTGTGTGTTGAATATAAGCTCTGTTTTGTATGGGTGCTCTGTGTGTTGAATATAAGCTCTGTTTTGTATGGGTGCTCTGTGTGTTGAATATCAGCTCTGTTTTGTATGAAAGCTCAGTTTTTTTTTTTGGAAGCTCAGTTTTTTTTTTTTATGGAAGCTCAGTTTTTTTTATGGAAGCTCAGTTTTTTTTATGGAAGCTCAGTTTTTTTATGGAAGCTCAGTTTTTTTATGGAAGCTCAGTTTTTTTATGGAAGCTCAGTTTTTTTATGGAAGCTCTGTTCTATGTATTGTACAGACTGAGTGTAAGGAGGAAATATCAGTTCATATTCAGTATAGAGTGATTAACACAATGTTTAACATACAGTATTTAGAGTTCTGTAATACAAATCATTCCCAGGTTGATGGTCACTAGACTTGATAGTGAATGTTATGGATTATTGTCTTATCTGTTGATAGTGATTGACACCAGACTGGATGTACAAGGTCTGAGGACACACTGATTATTCACTGTTGTATTGTATTGACATTGTGTGTGAACTCGGTTGATTCTGTAGCAGCTGGACAAGTCACTGCCTTTTGTTTTGTCTTCCTACAAGCCTCTGGGCTGGTGTTTATCTGGTGCTGTCTGATTAGGATATAAAGGGTCTGTCTCCAAGAGGCTGGTGTTTATCTGGTGCTGTCTGATTAGGATATAAAGGACCTGTCTCCAAGAGGCTGGTGTTTATCTGGTGCTGTCTGATTAGGATATAAAGGGCCTGTCTCCAAGAGGCTGGTGTTTATCTGGTGCTGTCTGATTAGGATATAAAGGGTCTGTCTCCAAGAGGCTGGTGTTTATCTGGTGCTGTCTGATTAGGATATAAAGGGTCTGTCTCAAGAGGCTGGTGTTTATCTGGTGCTGTCTGAGGATTAAAGGGCCTGTCTCCAAGAGGCTGGTGTTTATCTGGTGCTGTCTGATTAGGATATAAGGGCCTATGGTGTTTATCTGGTGCTGTCTGATTAGGATATAAAGGGCTGTCTCCAAGAGGCTGGTGTTTATCTGGTGCTGTCTGATTAGGATATAAAGGGCCTGTCTCCAAGAGGCTGGTGTTTATCTGGTGCTGTCTGATTAGGATATAAAGGGCCTGTCTCCAAGAGGCTGGTGTTTATCTGGTGCTGTCTGATTAGGATATAAAGGGCCTGTCTCCTGGTGTTTATCTGGTGCTGTCTGAGAGGCTGGTGTTTATCTGGTGCTGTCTGATTAGGATATAAAGGGCCTGTCTCCAAGAGGCTGGTGTTTATCTGGTGCTGTCTGATTAGGATATAAAGGGCCTGTCTCCAAGAGGCTGGTGTTTATCTGGCTGGTGTTTATCTGGTGCTGTCTGATTAGGATAAAGGGCCTGTCTCCAAGAGGCTGGTGTTTATCTGTGCTGTCTGATTAGGATATAAAGGGCCTGTCTCCAAGAGGCTGGTGTTTATCTGGTGCTGTCTGATTAGGATATAAAGGGTCTGTCTCCAAGAGGCTGGTTGCAACTTGTAATCTGGTGCTGTCTGAAATATAAAGGGCCTGTCTCCAAGAGGCTGGTGTTTATCTTTGTCTGATTGATATAAAGGGTCTGTCTCCCTGTTGCAACTTTTAAACCAGAATGATTTTTGTTGACTGCTGGGAAATTCATATTACAACATAGACATTACAACATAGACAATACAACATAGACAATACAACCTAGACATTACAACATAGACAATACATTAATTTGTGGTAGCAGTCGTTGTAAAAAATAAAGTAACACCTGTCTGTCACTGTTTGATCTTTTAAAACACAATGAATGAATCACCTGTATTCATCACATTATCTTTGCATCTCCACTCCCTCTCTCTGCAGTGTGTGTGTTCTATATGTACAGTATCTGTACCTCCACTCCCTCTCTCTGCAGTGTGTGTGTTCTGTATGTACAGTATCTGTACCTCCACTCCCTCTCTCTGCAGTGTGTGTGTTCTATATGTACAGTATCTGTACCTCCACTCCCTCTCTCTGCAGTGTGTGTGTTCTATATGTACAGTATCTGTACCTCCACTCCCTCTCTCTGCAGTGTGTGTGTTCTATATGTACAGTATCTGTACCTCCACTCCCTCTCTCTGCAGTGTGTGTGTGTGTGTTCTATATGTTCTGTATGTACAGTATCTGTACCTCCACTCCCTCTCTCTGCAGTGTGTTCTGTATGTACAGTATCTGTACCTCCACTCCCTCTCTCTGCAGTGTGTGTGTTCTATATGTACAGTATCTGTACCTCCACTCCCTCTCTCTGCAGTGTGTGTGTTTCTATATGTACAGTATCTGTACCTCCACTCCCTCTCTCTGCAGTGTGTGTGTTCTATATGTACAGTATCTGTACCTCCACCCCTCTCTCTGCAGTGTGTGTGTTCTATATGTACAGTATCTGTACCTCCACCCCCTCTCTCTGCAGTGTGTGTGTTCTATATGTTTTGTATCTGTACCTCCACCCCCTCTCTCTGCAGTGTGTGTGTTCTATATGTTCTGTATCTGTACCTCCACCCCCTCTCTCTGCAGTGTGTGTGTTCTATATGTACAGTATCTGTAACCTGTACACCCCTCTCTCTGCAGTGTGTGTGTTCTATATGTACAGTATCTGTACCTCCACTCCTCTCTCTCTGCAGTGTGTGTGTTCTATATGTACAGTATCTGTACCTCCACTCCCTCTCTCTGCAGTGTGTGTATATGTTCTATATGTAGCATTATCTGTACCTCCACAGTGTCTGTTCAGTGTGTGTGTTCTATATGTTTTGTATCTGTACCTCCACCCCTCTCTGCAGTGTGTGTTCTATATGTACAGTATCTGTACCTCCACCCCCTCTCTCTGCAGTGTGTGTGTTCTATATCTGTACCTCCACCCCCTCTCTCTGCAGCATGCGGATACCCATAGTATCTCTGGTGTTGACTGAGACCATCTCCTCTCCAGAGACAGAGATGAGGACGCGGCCGTCAGTCAGACAGCCGGAGACGTTACACAGCAGCAGACGCACCACCTCAGGCTTGTCCAGGCCAAAGTAACCAAACCTGGACAGGAACAACACACACAGGGAAATACATTTGGACAACCACTCCTCTGTGTTACAGCATTGTTCATTGTGTTGCTTTACCACAAAATCTAATTATATTTAAAGTGCATTCAAATAAACACTTTCAGAGAGAGAGACAGAGACAGACAGACAGACAGACAGACAGACAGAGACAGAGACAGAGACAGAGAGAGAGAGAGACAGACAGGGAGAGACAGAGACAGACCGAGAGAGAGACAGAGACAGACAGGGAGACAGAGGTAGATCGGAGTGAATGACTTGAACAGAGAGTGAACTTGAAATTGTAGGTCATTGATTTCAGACTACCTCAGTACTCTCTGTTCTGCCACGGGCCAGTCGATATCCACATCAATATCCACACTGTACTCTGGCAGCATCTCATAGTAAGCCCACTTCCCCCCCTGAGAAAGACAACAACACAAAGTGTATTTCTATTAGCATTCAAAACACCAGTTAACAATAGAATATCTAGTAGTATCACAGATCAGTCCATCTCTCGGCTCACATCCACTGAATGAATAAACGTTATTGATCCCCTGAGGGGAATAGGGTTCACCACCAGCAACAGACATACACATCAGGGCCTGTATTCATAAAGCATCTCAGAGTAGGGCTGCTGATCTAGGATCAGGTCCTCCCTGTCCATATAGACGTATTCATAATGATTGAAAAAAGAAAACTGATCCTAGACCAGCACTCCTATCCTGAAATGCTTTGTGACTATGGGCCCTGATGGGGTATAGTGCCAGTTACCTGCAGGCCTCTCTCTATCGTCGCTCTGGTATAAATGTAGAAAGATCCGTTCTCACACAGCTCTCCATCCCAGTCCTGTCTCCGGGGCCTGTTACACGGGTCTAAATTCAGAGGCTGGGTGGCTAAACTACCTGAACAGGAGAGAGAACACATAGTCAATGTTATAGGTTTTAACTAGAAACTAGACTACTTCCTGGTCAGGAGAAAAACTCATTTGTCTAAACACCCCTCATCTCTCTATTGTGATACACAGTGATTAGTGGTGGATGGAGTTACTTCAATGTAATGTGCTTGTGAAAGATACTATATTTACAGTTGAAGTCAGAAGTTTACATACACCTCAGCCAAATACATTTAAACTCAGTTTTTCACAATTCCTGACATTTAATCCTAGTAAAAATTTACTGTTTTAGGTCAGTTAGGATCACCACTTTATTTTAAGAATGTGAAATGTCAGAATAATAGAGATAATTATTTATTTCAGCTTTAATTTCTTTCATCACATTCCCAGTGGGTCAGAAGTTTACATACACTCAATTAGTATTTGGTAGCATTGCCTTTTCAATGGTTTAACTTGGGTCAAACGTTTTGGGTAGCCTTCCACAAGCTTCCCACAATAAGTTGGGTGAATTTTGGCCCATTCCTCCTGACAGAGCTGGTGTAACTGAGTCAGGTTTGTAGGCCTCCTCGCTCACACAAGCTTTTTCAGTTCTGCCCACAAATTTTCTATATGATTGAGGTCAGGGCTTTGTGGCTTTGTGGTGGCCACTCCAATACCTTGACTTTGTTGTCCTTAAGCCATTTTGCCACAACTTTGGAAGTATGCTTGGGGTCATTGTCCATTTGGAAGACCCATTTATGACCAAGCTTTAACTGACTGATGTCTTGAGATATTGCTTCAATATATTCACATAATTTTCCTCCCTCATGATGCCATCTATTTTGTTAAGTGCACCAGTCCCTCCTGCAGCAAAGCACCCCTCACAACATGATGCTGCCACCCCCGTGATTCACGGTTGGGATGGTGTTCTTCGGCTTGCAAGCCTCCCCTTTTTCCTCCAAACATAATGATGGTCATTATGGCCAAACAGTTCTATTTTTGTTTCATCAGACCGGAGGACATTTCTCCAAAAAATACAAGCTTTGTCCCCATGTGCAGTTGCAAACCATAGTCTGGCTTTTGGCGGTTTTGGAGCAGTGGCTTCCTCCTTGCTGAGCGGCCTTTCAGGTTATGGCGATATAGGACTCGTTTTACTGTGAATATAGATACTTTTGTACCTGTTTCCTCCAGCATCTTCACAAGGTCCTTTGCTGTTGTTCTGGGATTGATTTGTACTTTTCGCACCATAGTATGTTCATCTCTAGGAGACAGAACGCGTCTCCTTCCTGAGCGGTATGACAGCTGGGTGGTCCCATGGTGTTTATACTTGTGTACTATTGTTTGTACAGATGAACGTGGTAACTTCAGGCATTTTGGAAATTGCTCCCAAGGATGAACCAGACTTGTGGAGGTCTACAACTTCTTTTCTGGGGTCTTGGCTGAATTCTTTAGATTTCCCCATGATGTCAAGCAAAGAGGCACTAGTTTGAAGGAAGGCCTTGAAATACATCCACAGGTACACCTCCAATTGACTCAAATGATTTCAATTAGCCTATCAGAAGCTTCTAAAGCCATGACATCATTTTCTGGAGTTTTACAAGTTCTTTAAAGGCACAGTCAACTTAGTGTATGTAAACTTCTGACCCAGTGGAATTGTGATTGAATTATAAGTGAAATAATCTCTCTGTGTGTAAACAATTGTTGGAAAAATTACTTGCCAAAACCGACTTGCCAAAACTATAGTTTATTAACAAGAAATTTGTGGAGTGGTTGAAAAACAAGTTTTAATGACTCCAACCTAAGTGTGTGTAAACTTCCGACTTCAACTGTACATATGTCACGGCCGTCGAAAGAAGTGAACCAAAGTGCAGCGTGGAGCGCGTACATTTTCCTTTTTATTTAAAATGACAACCAACAAAACAACTGTGAAGCTTACAGGGCTACGATGCCTCTAACAAAGTTAACTACCCACACTGAAAGGAGGGAAAAAGGGCTACCTAAGTATCATTCCCAATCAGAGACAACAATAGACAGCTGTCCCTGATTGAGAACCATACCTGGCCAAAACATAGAAAACAAAACATAGAATACACACCCCACGTCACACCCTGACCTAACCAAATAGAGAAATAAAACGGCTCTCTAAGGTCAGGGCGTGACAACATGTTAGTCATTTAGCAGACGCTCTTATAAACACAATCCATTATCATTGAGCATTAGCATCTTACATCAAGATATGATGGGTAGGTGTTTTCAAACACACAATATCTAGGGCACTAGAGTTTTTCCTGGCTCTGGTCACATGGTCAGGACAAACTCCTGACCCTAAAGTGAGGGACAGTTTTTCCTCAGGCACAGTGTAGTGGAAAATGTTATGTGCTGTACACATTGTGTTCTTTCTCAAGGTTGGCATGTTCTGTAAACTGTCTGACAATGAGAATTGTTGTTTTGTGTTATTAAGTTGCGATGTGCTTATGGTTTGTTCACAGGGTGTGAGTTAAGCAGAAGAGGACCTAGATACAAGATAACCTCCCTCACTCTCCCACCCTGATACTCATTCCTTGTATCTGTGTCTGCTTAGTCATGCTGAGGAGACTTGTTTGTGCCGCGGTATAAAGGACAAGTGAAGGGACTGACCCTTCAGATCTCCTGACAGACCTGAACATTAAGTTTGTTGGAACCTCTCCAGTTAACTGATAATAAGTGTAAGGTCCTAAACATAACACATGGCTGTCCTGTACCTCCTTTCTTCACCTCCTGACAGACCTGAACATTAAGTTTGTTGGAACCTCTCCAGTTAACTGATAATAAGTGTAAGGTCCTAAACATAACACATGGCTGTCCTGTACCTCCTTTCTTCACCTCCTGACAGACCTGAACATTAAGTTTGTTGGAACCTCTCCAGTTAACTGATAATAAGTGTAAGGTCCTAAACATAACACATGGCTGTCCTGTACCTCCTTTCTTCACCTCCTGCCAGCGGAAGTGGTGTCGTCGGACCACGGAGAAGACGGACGTGAAGCCCTGCTTGGTGATCATCTCCAGGGCCTCCTTCAGGTGGAAGGGGTGCAGGCAGGGAGACGTGGCCTGGATGTGACAGATCACCTCCACCTCTGGAGGAGGACAACACAACAGATATTTGATTTATCCATTATTTAATCAGGTAGCCACATATGATATGACACATGAATACATCTACATGGTTACTGTTGACATCTGTATCCATGGAGTAGGTCCCACTTCATTTGGATAGCACCCTATTCATGGGTTGTCTATAGCCGCTCTCACACAATCAACAATCTACCACCTGAAACTCTTAATACCAGACGTGCTTCTACATCTGCATTGCTTAGTCTTTTGGGTTTTAGGCTGGGTTTCTGGATAAGCACTTTGTGACTTCTGCTGACTAAAAAGGGCTTTATAAAGAAATGTGATTGATTGATTGATTGATATGCAACACTTTCCTAGGGTTGGGATTAGGGTTATGGTATTAGAAATTGAATTAAAAGAAAACAGCATGTGAGCATTATCATGTGAGCAACTGTGCAGGGGGCACAATAACTGTCACTGATTGGCTGGAGAGGGGTGAGTCAGACCACACACCTGGTTTCCCAGACTGGTGTTCTCAGGTTCTGATTAAAAAGCAGGAAGGAAAAACAGCAGCAGGCTCTGCGGCCCTGAAGGTCGTATGTTTCAAGTGTCTCGGAGTTGGAGTGCTGATTTAGCTCATAGATCACAACAAATAAGACTACATGGACAGGGGGGACCTGATCCCAGATCAGTATTCCTATTCTGAGATGCTTGATACATGCCGTCCCAGAGCCTTAGCCAAGCTAGCTTGATTCCTCATGCCTCCCTCCTTGGCTCCTACTCAAAAGACATTGGAGCAGAAGATCTGAGGTTCCTCCACTCAGATCTCCTCCTCTACTGCATTTTGAGAAGGAGGCAAGGAGAGAGGACATGAGGAATCAAGGAAATACACTTGACATTCACCCCCTACCTGGGTTTAATCGGGCGAATTCCTGGATGGTGTCAAGAGAGCTGGAGGAGTCTTTGGACACCTCTGGGCTCCTGCGGTGAACCTGAGCTCCCCATGCCTTGGCTACCTTCTCAATGTCATCATGGTCAGTTGATACCCACACACTGGGAGAAAGAACGGAACAAGTTGATTCCTCAGGCTTTGTAACAAGTAGGCTACGTCAGTGCAATCCAGTCTTGTGTGGCCAAGCCCAAACCAGGGAGTTCATTCAGAGACAGTACACTAACTTTCAGACAAACAAAATAAGAATCTGACATGGGTATACATATTTATACAACAAACAGTTACTAATGTATAGTTATGACCAGGAGTTAAAGTAGATGTCATTTCTTCTCAGTATGGAACCTCCTATGTGTGAACTTGCGTGTACTAAAACAATGCATGGGCCTAACAGGACCGGTTCTGGACGTTCTGCTGCCCTAGGCAAGACAAAAACAATGGTCACTATCCCCTAAACTAGAATAGTGTAATGCAGGGGTTGGCAATAGGTTTGGCCTTAGGCCAGTTTTTTTCTCAGCTAATAGTTGTAGAACAGAACATTATAGAGGTCCCATTCATGATTAAACTACAAATTAAACAAATTTTAACACATCTGGTTACTAGGCTATATAATGTCAAAAACATATCCTAATATTTTCAATCTGATTACACTGCTAAAATCACTAATGTCTCTATTAAATTATTTTGTTATTTTCCTTTGTGCCTTGTTTGGGGTAAAACAGCTTGCAATCAAGACAAAATGTGACTCAGAAAAACTTTCAAAAGAAAGGTGGAAATGCAAATAGAAGTGTCAGGGAAGAATGGACAGAGGAATAGGTTTTCTTACCATATTTCTCCTACATCAAACCAGAGTGTAATGTTTGCAACGAAACGGTTACTGTTTGCAAATCATTAAATATTAGACATTATGAATCTAAGCATGGTAGTTTCAAAAGTTACCTTTCCACCCAGACAGAGGCTCGACTAAGTAGAAAAATGTAATCTTTAACTGCTGGCTTCTCATCCGTTGCTTAACTCAACAACATAATTGCTTCCCTAAAAGCTGCTGGGTTTAAACATCCACTATTTTCAGGAAGTGAAAAGCTCAATTAATAGGAAGAGAATAGCCAAGTATCATTGTTATGGGGCAGAATAATGTGAGGTGTTATGTTTTGTTGGATGTGCGTCTTGGTCAGTTTAGCTTCGGGAAATGCCGCCCTGGTCAAAACACCGCTCTAGGTGTGCCGGTGTTGTACCGAAAATCTCCCCTCTGACAGAATTCTCCCCCTGCTTGCTAGTTGAGATTTTTGCTCTTCACCCCGTTTTCAATTTAGCCTACATTTAACTGATTTTAGTAGCAGAAATCATTTTTGTCTGCAGTTTATTTTGTATTAGTCTATAAATAAATATCTTTGTCAAAATTCGTCATCTCTCCCATGTCTTATTCGACTAGTATATTTTCAAGTGTAAGGATAATAATTCAGCCATAGTTGTTCTGAAATGTTTATTGCTTGTCAACATTTTACTCCCTCTATGATTAATATAACACACATACATTCATTATTAATTTCAAATCAAATCAAATTTTATTTGTCACATACACATGGTTAGCAGATGTTAATGCGAGTGTACCACAGAAATGCTTGTTCTTCTAGTTCCGACAATGCAGTAATAACGAACAAGTAATCTAACTAACAATACCAAAATAGTACTGTCTTATACATAGTGTAAGGGGATAAAGAATATGTACATAAGGATATACGAAGTAAGTATATTAGTAATTTCAGTTGCCTATCCTGATGTGAAGTGTATTCTATAGAAAGTATTTGACTCTGATGTGTACCACAGAAAGTATTTGACTCCAGCCACAAAAGTAAGGACATTAGAAGGGTGGGGGGATCCTGACAGGGGGGAGATTTTCGGCACAACACCAGCCGTGGGTCCTAATCATATAGGGCTACTTAGAATCCCTATTAATTCAATAACATCTCTGTGGGCCTAGTCATAAAGATTTGTCATTTGACTTTTAAAATGTATTACCTTTTATTGTGGCATAAACACAACCAGTCATGATGTTTTCATCTGATTGTCAAACAATCATATTCAAAGGGCTCCTTTACAAGGCTACCTGCGCACCTTCATCCACCCGCAACATATTTCCAACCTCCAAACAGTGGTGAATGGAAAGAGAGACATCTGTTACACAAAACATCAACAAGTGTATTGACATTTGGCAAGCCTTACTGTACTTTCTCCCCTGGTTATGACAGATGCATCATAAACAGCACCGACTATCACTAATAAACAATAATAACGTGCATTTGGTGCAGCTAACTAACGTTACTATTAACAAAGGCGTCAGAGCAAGTCCATATACCGTAGCTAGATTAGAAATACATTTGTCCAAAATGTTAACTGAATTAACGTTACCTGTCAAACTGTTTGGAGTCCACTGCAGCTCTCAGAACCCATCCGATGAGGGGGACACCGGCGAGCATTTTAATATTCTTCAGGGGGATCCCCTTACTGCCTCCCCTCGCCAGGATCAGGGCTGCGATGTGTCTCTTCTCACCGCTGTCTTTAATAACCTTTGCTTTTCTGTCTCTCACATCTTCGATGCCCGATAGCGTACGTTTGTTTGCAGCAGCCATTGAAAGGATCAGTAGCCGGGTGGGCAGACAATAGTCTTGTAGCGGTAGCGATGGATAGCAGTCGTCTGAAGTATCTAGCACCTTGCTTTCTAACTCACTGTAACTAGCTAGCTACGTACTTAGTTTACATGACCTACTACGGTTTAAACTGTGTGAAGGAAATCCTACAAATGTTACATGTGCACAGTAAAAAAGAGGCGTAGACCTGCTAGCTTTACTCGGAGGTAATTTCAACAACGATTCATATTGATGCCATAGTAACAATTTCAGTTGAACTATTTACTGAATTTACTCTGGTAACGGGTTAACTGGCAAAGTCAAGGAAACGATGAGCGCGCTTCAATGAGGGGATTCGATTATCTGATCCGGGTATCCCGGGTCGGAGGAGTTTTAGCGGGTAAAACGTGATTGCATTCATTTTGGAACCGGGCTACCTCCCGGGCGTGAGCCAGGTTCAAATGCCGTGTTCATGTGCCAGTCGGAACTATGAAACTCTGAAATGTCCGAATGGCAAAATGGTTGAACGTGGCAGGTGTATAACTACAACCAGATAGCAAGTCGGAAATGTCAGTTTCCTTGTTCCGATTAGTATGTGAATGCGGCAAAATCCGCTCAAAACCAGTGACAGGCTAGATAAAGCACGTAGGGGAATGAGTAGGATTCTGTGTTTTCACATGCAAAAGTCATTGCTTTTTTATTAAAAATGAAAACTGGTTCGAAAATTGGAACATGTATTTTATGGAAAAGAGATGTATGTTTCTGGAAGATGCATCATGCTACCTTGTTGACATGCCTTTGATGTGCATTTGAATCCCAAACCATGCTCCCCCGAACAACTCTCTCAGTGGGCACTCCACTGTCACGTGTTGCTGACTAAACTCCCAGAGAGTGACTAGGGGATCAATAGAGTACCACAGTATGAGTAATAATACCTATAAAACCTAGCGGTCAAACAAGGAAACGGTTCCAATTGTTTTTCCCCCATTCATCTTTCCCATAGGGGATTTAAGAAACACTTCAAATAAGGGCTGTGTTTCATGTAGGCTTACCCTGGCATGACATTTTTATAACCGTGTAAATCTCTCCAGGACAAGGTGACTTTGATCAATATATTCACCTGTATTTACCTCCCAAAAATGAAATGGTAATACTAGCTGGGAATGTGGCTAATCATAAAGAACTACAAATACCATGATGATCTGGACGAGACTGCCAAATCGATTAACTATCTAATGTTAGCTAAATGTAGTGATGAATAAATTGGCTAAATATCTTTAAATTGACAATTCTGTTAACCATGGACATCACCAGGACATGGCTTTCTGGGCTTTAGCCCAGAATGATTTTGGTCAGTCCCAAATATTTTGCTCTGCTGCTGCTATGGTGTAAAATAAATTGTACCACTTAGTTCATAGAGCTTTGATTAGGTGAAGCTTCCAAAATCATCCAACCATTATAATCAGGGGTGCTGGTGAGCATATTTTTCAAAATGGTGCTATGTCTCCAAGATCACTTAATGATTAATTCGTATTTTACATAACGAACCGAATATAATAGCAGGATAATGTCAGGCTACTGTTATAAAAAAACACCATGTCATGTCTTATGACAATGTAGGATGATTGTGCTGAAATGTTTTTTTCTGATGCTGTGGTTGTGTTTAACTCCATCTGCTATAAAATTCAATTAGTTAGGCAGGTTAGCCACCCTTACATCATTCAGAAATTCTAAATGCATATACCCATTAAACTGATTGGGATCAAATGGTTGGCTGCATGCAGCATGGCCGTTTCACCTGTAAAATGTGAAGAATTATGATTCACGATTGACACTGATGATGGCCTAATTTAGTGTTTTAGGATTGAAAATATATAAATGTTCCTTTCGCCACTTACAGTATGTGTAGGCATAGGCAATCATGCAATTTGGATGATGCATTGTATGTATATTCTAATTAACCGATAGGCTTAATTTCGGTACAAACTTTCATTCAGAAATGATGGCTTAATAGGGCGCCTAACAACACACCACTACACCTCTGGTTATAATACATGTCAAGACGTCTGGTCAACTGGTCGTTCCAGCACCGTTTTGATTGATACAGTCATTTCGCTGCTTTGAGACAAGCATGGAAACTCATCTTGATAAATCAATCAACGTCAGATTTGAGTTTTCACTGAATCTCCGTTTGGATACGTGGTTATAATTAGGCTTGGAAATGTTAGCTAAGTTGATGTGAGTGCACAGGATCATTAGTCTCGCAATTTAAAGCAATGCAGATCTTCTCTACACACACATTAGGCCCATAGCCTACCTGATAACCTGATGTTTTCCTGAACTTTCCTGATGCATTTCAGTCAGTCAGGCTACTGATGCGAATACACATTTGTGCACTTTTCCCATAGGCTATTCGAGTCATTTGACGTATGTTTTTATTGTTTTAAAAGCTCACACGGCCTACAACGTTTCAATAACAATATAGCTATTGGCTTCATTGACTTTACTGAATTTATTATCGTAATTGTAGGCTACTTGTTGATAGATTATTGTCTTAAATATTATTTTAACAGTAGGCCTACTAACACACAATAACCTCATATGGGGTTACTGACCACAATCGATTGAATGAATAATAATAAGGGTTGATTAATTTATTTGGCCTTAGAAGAAAGGCTGGAAGAAAATATAGCGCTGCAGGAAGGGATGCTGGAAGTGCTGCAGATAAATTGAAATACATTTGCCAAATTAAATAATTACTCCTCTATAAATAAATTAAATCATTGCAAATACTACACCATCATAATTTAGCCACAGAGGATCAAAAGCTTATTGCTTTAGATTGTGTTTTGTTTGTCACATTATGAGAGCATAGGCCGAGTCTACAGTCAGGAATCCTGCAATTGGGCATCTCGCTCGGAAAATATAAAACAGCTGATTGTTGAGTTGTGGCTGTCAATGAACAGCATGCAGCAGCTAGAAGGTATTTTGCAATATTTCAAAATACAATCGCGGAAAAAATCTGTTTGAATAGGTGAGTGCCACTGGAACGTTGGTGGACTATAATTTCCTACTCATATTATAGGTGTAAAATCTGTCTTTCCACTCTTTTCATTGGCCTATGCTATTGGTTGCATTTAAAACATGAGTCGTTCGTTTTGTTGATCTCAGTCTGTAAATGTCAGAGTAGCTTGTCATTTCGATCATTTGTGTGGTATAAATAAATATTGTATTGTAATGTCTCCAGTCATGTAGAATTGCAGGAAAGGATTTTAGAAAAGGCTAGTTTTTTCTCGGACCCACAAACCCCTCAGCCCCGAATTGTATGAAACTCTGGAGACGGTCCTGCTGTGAACTGTCTTGTGCAAGTTTTAAATTGACAAAATACTGCAGGGATTTGTAGTCTTGCATGATGTCTACTTTGATGCTAATTATCATTTCTGAATCTGAGAGTAGAAAGAGACAAATATATTGATCAAAGTCACCTTGACCGAGAGAGATTTACATGGTTATCAAAACGTCATGCCAGGGTAAGCCTACACGAAACACAGCCCTTATTTTGTCTTTCAAAAATGCTCTATGAGAAAAATGAATGGTGGAAAATGTCCCTGTTTGACCGCTAGGTTTTATGGGTGTATGAATTTGATTTAACTAGGCAAGTCAGTTAAGAACAAATGCTTATTTTCAATGATGGCCTAGGAACAGTGGGTTAACTGCCTTGGCAGAACGACAGATGTTTACCTTGTCAGCTCAGGGATTCAATCTAGCAACCTTTCTGCTACTGGCCCAATGCTCTAAGCACTCGGCTACCTGCCGCCCCACTGTGGGGCTCTATAAACCCATCCATTTTGGGACACACTCCTTACTTCAATTCATGTTCCATTTTGAAAAAGTAAAACTAGCATGAAATTCTAATGAACAAATCCCCCCTGTCGTTTTACAATATATAATCCTAAATAACAATTAACCATTTCATTTGCCAAGGCTTTCGACTCTGTCAATCACCATATTCTTATCGGCAGACTCAGTAGCCTCGGTTTTTCGGATGACTGCCTTGCCTGGTTCACCAATTACTTTGCAGACAGAGTTCAGTGTGTCAAATCGGAGGGCATTCTGTCCGGTCCTCTGGCAGTCTCTATGGGGTGCCACAGGGTTCAACCTCGGGCGACTCTTTTCTCTGTATATATCAATGATGTTGCTCTTGCTGCGGGCGATTCCCTGATCCACCTCTACGCAGACGACACCATTCTATATACTTCCGGCCCATCCTTGGACACTGTGCTATCTAACCTCCAAACGAGCTTCAATGCCATACAACACTCCTTCCGTGGCCTCCAACTGCTCTTAAACGCTAGTAAAACCAAATGCATGCTTTTCAACTGTTCGCTGCCTGCACCCGCACGCCTGACCAGCATCACCACCCTGGATGGTTCCGACCTTGAATATGTGGACATCTATAAGTACCTAGGTGTCTGGCTAGACTGTAAACTCTCCTTCCAGACTCATATCAAACATCTCCAATCGAAAATCAAATCAAGAGTCGGCTTTCTATTCCGCAACAAAGCCTCCTTCACTCACGCTGCCAAACTTACCCTAGTAAAACTGACTATCCTACCGATCCTCGACTTCGGCGATGTCATCTACAAAATTGCTTCCAACACTCTACTCAGCAAACTGGATGCAGTTTATCACAGTGCCATCCGTTTTGTCACTAAAGCACCTTATACCACCCACCACTGCGACTTGTATGCTCTAGTCGGCTGGCCCTCGCTACATATTCGTCGCCAGACCCACTGGCTCCAGGTCATCTACATGTCCATGCTAGGTAAAGCTCCGCCTTATCTCAGTTCACTGGTCACGATGGCAACACCCATCCGTAGCACGCGCTCCAGCAGGTGTATCTCACTGATCATCCCTAAAGCCAACACCTCATTTGGCCCTTTCGTTCCAGTTCTCTGCTGCCTGTGACTGGAACGAATTGCAAAAATCGCTGAAGTTGGAGACTTTTATCTCCTCACCAACTTCAAACATCTGCTATCTGAGCAGCTAACCGATCGCTGCAGCTGTACATAGTCTATCGGTAAATAGCCCACCCATTTTTACCTACCCCATCCCCATACTGTTTTTATTTATTTACTTTTCTGCTCTTTTGCACACCAATATCTCTACCTGTACATGACCATCTGATCATTTATCACTCCAGTGTTAATCTGCAAAATTGTAATTATTCGCCTACCTCCTCATGCCTTTTGCACACAATGTATATAGACTCCCCCTTTTTTTCTACTGTGTTATTGACTTGTTTATTGATTACTCCATGTGTAACTCTGTGTTGTCTGTTCACACTGCTATGCTTTATCTTGGCCAGGTCGCAGTTGCAAATGAGAACTTGTTCTCAACTAGCCTACTTGGTTAAATAAAGGTGGAGAAAAAAATCATTTGGGAGGTATTTCATATTTTACATGTGTCAAGTCTCGAAATCCGACAAACAAATCCATGTGACATTTTATTAGGCACGCCTCTCCATTCTTTTGTGTGAAATTGTGCACACTAAAAAATAACACATGGGATTCCACTTCGCATTGAACTGGCAGCATTGCTGGTTCGGTGGAAGTATCGGAGGGTCTTATCAAAGATTGTATAACTAACCCAAGATAGACCACAGCCTGTCCTTTCCAATGGGAACAAATGAGTCATAGTGGGAAAAACAGGTAAGGGGGCTGAGTCAAGCACGAGCTAGCGAGAGCCTATTGGCGCATTCTAGCATACATTTGCATATTTCCTTTAGAGAACGCCTACTCTGTGAGGTGTGCAATAACTCAATTCGCCCATGCACTCCTAAACAACGCAATGTTGTAAAACTTTGGCAAAGGGTAAAATCTACAAAACTTAGTCCACTCTGTTCATAACATATATTCGTTTTGGGAACAGAAAACCATATTGGGATCAAATGTTTACACATCCGGTGAAATATCTGGCTCATTGACAGCGCTGCGGCGCCTTGGGTGATGTTCCTAGGGGAGGGATCTCCTCTGGGCCCCGAAAGACAGGATGGTTATTGATTCGGAAGTGCAGGAGGAGGCGAGTTTGATAAGGACTCACAACGTTCCTGTACAAAGACAGCTTTTTAACATAGTGACTTTTTAAACATGTTTTCATGTCTTAAAAATGTTTTACTTTTGTAAAATAATTTGTACACGTTTTAAATGGTTTTTACAGATTGGAAGTTTTACAAGAAAAAGTACTTTTATTCATGGTTGTTTCTATTGTTTTTAACAATATGTACTTTTTAACTCATTTAAATGTAATATTCAAATGCTGTGTTTTATGCCGTTCTTATGTGTATAACATGATGTACAAAAATATATATATGAGCTGTTTTTAAAGGAAATGCAATAATAAAAACCTTTCCAAAAGCAGAATAAAATGATGCTAATATGGCTCAAATTCGCTAGCTAGCTAACCAACCAACAACTGTAACAATGTATTTGAGAGACAAGTCCTCGTTTTGCAAATGTATTTATGTTTTCAATAAATATTTGAGACTAAATATAGTTTACATGTTGTCAACCATCTACATTTACCGGTCAGTTTTGCCCCATAATTGCACACACATCGGTTGTGTTGCTAAACAACCATCACAACTAAAAACTCAGTTGATATTCCCCTTCATAAGCAGTGGATGTTTATCAGATGAGGAAGGGGAGGACCATCCTACTCAGTGAATTTCAGATAAATAATACAAATCAAACAAAAAAGTTAGTATTTTTAGATAAAACTCTACTTACATGTATTCAAATGTCACCAAATACCTGATTAAAATGCACTGTTTTGCAATGAAGGTCTACATTAGTAGATTAGACTACATTAGTACAGAACCCACTAGGATAGCACCACGGTATAGCCAGGAGACAGTTATTTTGCGTCCTCCTCTGGCTACATTGACTTCAATACAAAATCTAGTAGGCTCGTGCTCCTCACCCCCTTCCATAGATCTACATGGTAATTATGACAACTTCCAGAGGATGTCCTTCAACCAATCAAAGCTTTTGCAGTATGAGCTGACCTGTTGTCCATCCAATCAAAAGATTAGAGAATGAATCTAGTACTATGCATGTTTCACTTAGAAGCTTGGCGTGTTGGTGACATTGTTGGATATATTGTGAATAGTGATAGCGCATATTATTCAATTAAAATGTGTTTTTTCAAACTACAGGACACAGATGTAGATTATATATTGTTTACTTGGTTTTAGAAAATTACTTTTCCTTTGAGTTAGTGCCATTTATTGAAATGTGCCCTGTTAACTTTAGTAGCAAGTAGCTAGCTAGTTACCTACAGTACCAGCAAAGATTCTTCATAACTAAACTAAGATAGACCACAACCTGTCGTTTCAAATGGGAAAAGATTAGTCATAGTGGGCAGAACAGGCAAGGAGGTGGGCAGAGACAAGCATGAGCTAGCTTCATTTTTATACATCCATTGAGCTAGAGGTAATTGCACTGTACGATGCTTTACTTGCTGAGCCATATGGACATTTCTATTGTCTCCTCTAGGATGTCAACATCAATTCAGAATGATTTGATTGCTTCCATCATATCATCCATTAAAATAGGTTGATACTCCACATTGTTTTGCATGGCAAATGTATGAAACCACAGACAAACTGTCACTCGCAGTTGTTAGTTATTGTCAGGTACATTGATGATCAGGGCTTTATTCAGGAATGTTTCTTGGCCTACTTTGATGAGTCAAGTGGGAGAGATGTGCAGGCCGTGTTTCACGTTGGGAATTCTGAGATGTCCGAGTTTAACTTCATGGAGAAACTTGTTTCCCAAACCTATGATGGAGCTGCTGTAATGGAATGTATCTGCTGTAATGGAATGTATCTGCTGTAATGGAATGTATCTGCTGTAATGGAATGTATCTGCTGTAATGGAATGTATCTGCTGTAATGGAATGTGTCTGCTGTAATGGAATGTGTCTGCTGTAATGGAATGTGTCTGCTGTAATGGAATGTATCTGCTGTAATGGAATGTATCTGCTGTAATGGAATGTGTCTGCTGTAATGGAATGTGTCTGCTGTAATGGAATGTATCTGCTGTAATGGAATGTGTCTGCTGTAATGGAATGTGTCTGCTGTAATGGAATGTATCTGCTGTAATGGAATGTGTCTGCTGTAATGGAATGTGTCTGCTGTAATGGAATGTGTCTGCTGTAATGGAATGTATCTGCTGTAATGGAATGTGTCTGCTGTAATGGAATGTCTGCTGTAATGGAATGTATCTGCTGTAATGGAATGTATCTGCTGTAATGGAATGTATCTGCTGTAATGGAATGTATCTGCTGTAATGGAATGTGTCTGCTGTAATGGAATGTGTCTGCTGTAATGGAATGTATCTGCTGTAATGGAATGTATCTGCTGTAATGGAATGTATCTGCTGTAATGGAATGTATCTGCTGTAATGGAATGTATCTGCTGTAATGGAATGTATCTGCTGTAATGGAATGTATCTGCTGTAATGGAATGTATCTGCTGTAATGGAATGTATCTGCTATTTGTATTTACAGCCAAGTCCCCCCCTGTTCCCTGATTAAGAGGGGATGACCACTCCACTACCAGTGTCAACTCTTCTGATGAACTGAAGCCATGTTTCATATGCCTTCTCATCCACTTGGATGTTTCCTCTCCAAGCACTGAGTAGCCCTGTCAATTTTCTCACTAATCTATGTAACCAAATAAATAGTTCTTGGACAAATGCCAACTCGCCACACGTTTGCTGGTTGTCCTGATCTCTGCAACATGGATAGATGGAAATCGACACACAATGCTATAAATGAAGATCTCTTATACTGTATGATCACGTGTGTTTTACAAGTATTTGGTTGGATCTTGCTACAACTGAGTGAAAGCCTGAACAGGAAAGCATGTGAAACTTCTTGATGGTTGTACAAGGTTAATGTTGTCATCCAGTTCTTTCCCCCAACTGAGGTTTGATGAGGCGCTACACTGCCATCTGGTGGCAAGATGTATGTGAACCACCCCATCAGATGCACCTTCAAGATTGTGGTATGGAGTTACAAGGCTAAAGTCATTTCTAGAATAGTTCAGATTAAAGCAGGGGAATAAGAAAGTGTTTGTTACGTTTATGATCATTTATAATTTGACAAACAAATTGCAGGCAAAATACAAAAGTAAACACCTCAAACAACAAGAATCTCAGTGCAACTCCATGTTAATGTCCTAATACTTTCCCCCCCAAATTAAGACAGAACATGAAAAAGTAGAGAGAAAAACAATCAATCTCAAGTAAATTAAAGGCCTCCTGTATACTACTTCATTTAAAATAAAGACATTCATTTTTGTCAACACAACCTGTAGCGAAATAAAACCCAAACTACCTTGATCTGACAACCTGTAAAAACTAGCAATGGGCACAGTTATTCAAACAGACATTAGTATTCGTATACACAGGCCTATTTCAACAATGACAAGGCTTCATCTTAACGGAATAAAATGATCTATGGGACATTTCTACACTGATGACATTTGGAATTCTTCATTTAATAAAACGTCACAAATGTGAATATAGTTTAAAAAATACATACGGTATTAGCCTACACAGGTTTCACTTAGCTTGCTGTTGTTGACACTACAGTCAGAGGCTCCATGTGTAGCAACGTGAAGTGGGAGATCTCTAAGCAATGAAAGAAAAGTTGAATTAAAATGACAGAATTAAGTAAACTAAATGAGGAGTAGCCTACAATGAGCAACCTTCAGTATAGGCTGTTTACTCTGAACAGGGCTGTTGTAGATCAGGACAGTAAAGACATGCACTGCCATATTGGATGATAGATAACCTATGGCATTTACAAGTGTCTAACTAGTGCGAGTCAGGGGCTACTTTTTCTCTCCCTCCTTTGTCACACACCCCTGGTCCCTGTCCCCACAGTATCTCCCGAGTCCTGCAGGCTGCGCAGCAAACAAGTGTCCATGATTAAAACTATCTGGATATCCGATAAAATGTCATGATATTATTTCTAATGCCTATCCCTACTTTAGAACACATTTTAGAGTTTAGAATGTATTTCTGTGGATGCGGTCCTGTTCCATCTGAGACTTGGCCTTCTTCTTGAGCAGCAGGATGTGTTCAGAAAACTCCCTCACAGCCCCCAGGCCTGCAGCATTGTGGCAGGAGTATTTAGCAGCGTTGATCGCCACCACTGGGGCGTCCCGGGGTACTGCACTCAGCCCAGCCAGGATCAGACAGTCAACATCTGGTGCATCATTACCTGTAGGAGGGAGAGATGGAGGGATGAAATGTTTCTATTAAAGTGTCCATGAGGTGGTTCTTGAAGTATTTTTAGGATGATTCATTAGTATGTTGCAAAAACATGACATGATTTAAGATAATCATATTTATTTTGACATAGTTTCTGATTTTGGGCTTAGGGATATCGTAGAATTTGAATTACAGAAATCAACTAAATTGGACTCAATTGAAAATGAATCCCAAATTCTCCAGGATTTGACTGCTGGCACCTCCCTTCTCACCTTGGCTGTAAATATTCAGTGACTGTCAGTGGCATGCAAATTAAGTTTTCTGCAGTGGTAGCCTAGCATATGTAACAGTATAACTTTAGACCGTCCCTCGCCCATACCCGGGTTGTAGCAGCATACAGGCAGAGGGGAAATACAAATGATCACTTAACGAAAACTGGACTCTGAATAAAATATACAAAATAGTTTCCCTCCCCTTACTAATAGATACTCCCCTTACTAATAGATACTCTATTTAATCAGACAGTTTCTCCTAATAGATACTGTCTCCCCTTACTAATAGATACTCTATTTAATCAGACAGTTTCTCCCTGTCTCCCCTTACTAATAGATACTCTATTTAATCAGACAGTTTCTCCCTGTCTCCCCTTACTAATAGATACTCTATTTAATCAGTTTCCACCTGTCTCTCCTTACTAATAGATACTCTATTTAATCAGACAGTTTCTCCCTGTCTCCCCTTACTAATAGATACTCTATTTAATCAGACAGTTTCCCCGTCTCCCCTTACTAATAGATACTCTATTTAATCAGACAGTTTCTCCCTGTCTCCCCTTACTAATAGATACTCTATTTAATCAGACAGTTTCCCCCGTCTCCCCTTACTAATAGATGCTCTATTTAATCAGACAGTTTCCCCCGTCTCCCCTTACTAATAGATGCTCTATTTAATCAGACAGTTTCCCCCTGTCTCTCCTTACTAATAGATACTCTATTTAATCAGACAGTTTCCCCTGTCTCCCTTACTAGATAGAGGACTAATAGCTATTTAATCAGACAGTTTCCCCCTGTCTCCCCTTACTAATAGATACTCTATTTAATCAGACAGTTTCCCCGTCTCCCCTTACTAATAGATACTCTATTTAATCAGACAGTTTCTCCCTGTCTCCCTTACTAATAGATAGCTATTTAATCAGACAGTTTCTCCCCTGTCTCCCCTTACTAATAGATACTCTATTTAATCAGACAGTTTCCCCCTGTCTCTCCTTACTAATAGAGGAGCTATTTAATCAGACAGTTTCCCCTGTCTCCCCTTACTAATAGATACTCTATTTAATCAGACAGTTTCTCCCTGTCTCCCTTACTAATAGATACTCTATTTAATCAGACAGTTTCCCCCGTCTCCCCTTACTAATAGAGGAGCTATTTAATCAGACAGTTTCTCCCTGTCTCCCCTTACTAATAGATACTCTATTTAATCAGTTTCCCCCTGTCTCCTCTGACTAATAGATACTCTATTTAATCAGACAGTTTCCCCCGTCTCCCCTTACTAATAGATACTCTATTTAATCAGTTTCCCCCTGTCTCCCCTTACTAATAGATACTCTATTTAATCAGACAGTTTCCCCCGTCTCCCCTTACTAATAGAGGAGCTATTTAATCAGACAGTTTCCCCCTGTCTCCCCTTACTAATAGATACTCTATTTAATCAGACAGTTTCCCCCTGTCTCCCCTTACTAATAGAGAAGCTATTTAATCAGACAGTTTCTCCTGTCTCCCCTTACTAATAGAGGAGCTATTTAATCAGACAGTTTCCCCTGTCTCCCCTTACTAATAGAGGAGCTATTTAATCAGACAGTTTCCCCCTGTCTCTCCTTACTAATAGAGGAGCTATTTAATCAGACAGTTTCTCCCTGTCTCCCCTTACTAATAGAGGAGCTATTTAATCAGACAGTTTCTCCCTGTCTCCCCTTACTAATAGAGGAGCTATTTAATCAGACAGTTTCTCCCTGTCTCCCCTTACTAATAGAGAAGCTATTTAATCAGACAGTTTCTCCCTGTCTCCCCTTACTAATAGAGAAGCTATTTAATCAGACAGTTTCTCCCTGTCTCCCCTTACTAATAGAGAAGCTATTTAATCAGACAAGTTATTTATGAGTGAAGAACTTACAATCACTTCCTGGCAAGAGAGAACAGAGGGATGAGAGGAGAGATGAAGGGTTGAGAAGATAGAGAGAGATAAGGAGGAGTGAAACACAGAATGAGGAGATACTGTTCCATAACAGTGTGGTCACCTTGACAATCACTATCAGGTTCAACTGGTTCAAACTTTACTGTTGACATTTACTGTCTGATAGTTTCATTGTTACGTGGTTATCAAACACCGCTGCTACGGTCACATTCCTGAGAGATATCTAGCCTGTTCTACCTTTCCATCTCAGAAGGGCTCCAAATAAAGATTTTCATACGTTTGATTGACATGAACGCACAAGTATTACTCAAATTAGAAGGTTAAGAACCTTGAGATTCCACTATATTTCAAACTGTGCTATATAACTAACTACTAGTAGTAGTCGTAGTAGCAGTAGTAGTAGTAGCCGTAGTAGTAGCAGTAAATTGTTAATTGAAAATAACAGTGAGTTTACCCATATAGGCGACCTCCTTCCAGTCCAGATCCTTGTCATCCATCATGGCTTTGACCTCACCCTGGATGTCCTTGCCCAGCTGCCTGACCTCGCAGCCTGTCCTCTGGGATAGATTGTCAGCCAGGGCCTTGGTCACAGGGTCCTCACCGGACGAGATCAAGATCACCTGGAAGAAAGACAATAATAGTAGAAAACATTTTCATACTGAGACAAACCGATCTGTTCTGGGATTGGCTGGTTACACATCCACCATAGTTTCAGGAAGCGTGTTGGAAAGGACAGTGGGAGAAGAAAACAGCCTGGCCAGCACAGCACGGTTGGGCCAATAATGTGTAGAAGGATGTCATTTGAGAAGTGTTCTCTTAGAGGGTATGATGACACTCAAACTAATAAAAGTCACATGACGGAGTAAATAGTATCCTATGTGTGTGTTTAATGGGCGGAGGATTCAGTGATAAACTGTGGTCTAAATCTAGGAGCAGCCGGTGTGTAACATCCTGTTCTGGTAAGAGCTTAGCAAAGCAAACCCAACTGGTTCTACCTAACTTCATGTATCTTTAATACTGCCACAAACCCAACTGGTTCTACCTAACTTCATGTATCTTTAATACTGCCACAAACCCAACTGGTTCTACCTAACTTCCTGTATCTTTAATACTGCCACAAACCCAACTGGTTCTACCTAACTTCCTGTATCTTTAATACTGCCACAAACCCAACTGGTTCTACCTAACTTCCTGTGGTTCTATCTTTAAATACTGCCACAAACCCAACTGGTTCTACCTAACTTCATGTATCTTTAATACTGCCACAAACCCAACTGGTTCTACCTAACTTCCTGTATCTTTCATGTATCTTTAATACTGCCACAAACCCAACTGGTTCTACCTAACTTCATGTATCTTTAATACTGCCACAAACCCAACTGGTTCTACCTAACTTCATGTATCTTTAATACTGCCACAAACCCAACTGGTTCTACCTAACTTCCTGTATCTTTAATACTGCCACAAACCCAACTGGTTCTACCTAACTTCCTGTATCTTTAATACTGCCACAAACCCAACTGGTTCTACCTAACTTCCTGTATCTTTAATACTGCTTTAATACACAAACCCAACTGGTTCTACCTAACTTCCTGTATCTTTAATACTGCCACAAACCCAACTGGTTCTACCTAACTTCCTGTATCTTTAATACTGCCACAAACCCAACTGGTTCTACCTAACTTCTTTAATACTGTATGGTTCTTTAATACTATCTTTAATACTGCCACAAACCCAACTGGTTCTACCTAACTTCCTTTAATACTGTGGTTCTATCTTTGTATCTTTAATACTGCCACAAACCCAACTGGTTCTACCTAACTTCCTGTATCTTTAATACTGCCACAAACCCAACTGGTTCTACCTAACTTCCTGTATCTTTAATACTGCCACAAACCCAACTGGTTCTACCTAACTTCCTGTATCTTTAATACTGCCACAAACCCAACTGGTTCTACCTAACTTCATGTATCTTTAATACTGCCACAAACCCAACTGGTTCTACCTAACTTCCTGTATCTTTAATACTGCCACAAACCCAACTGGTTCTACCTAACTTCCTGTATCTTTAATACTGCCACAAACCCAACTGGTTCTACCTAACTTCCTGTATCTTTAATACTGCCACAAACCCAACTGGTTCTACCTAACTTCCTGTATCTTTAATACTGCCACAAACCCAACTGGTTCTACCTAACTTCCTGTATCTTTAATACTGCCACAAACCCAACTGGTTCTACCTAACTTCATGTATCTTTAATACTGCCACAAACCCAACTGGTTCTACCTAACTTCCTGTATCTTTAATACTGCCACAAACCCAACTGGTTCTACCTAACTTCCTGTATCTTTAATACTGCCACAAACCCAACTGGTTCTACCTAACTTCCTGTATCTTTAATACTGCCACAAACCCAACTGGTTCTACCTAACTTCATGTATCTTTTTTTGTTTGTTTTTGTTTTTTGAATTTTTACCCCTTTTTCTCCCCAATTTCATGGTATCCAATTGTTGTAGCTACTATCTTGTCTCATCGCTACAACTCCCGTACAGGCTCGGGAGAGACGAAGGTTGAAAGTCATGCGTCCTCCGATACACAACCCAACCAGCCGCACTGCTTCTTAACACAGCGGGCATCCAACCCGAAAGCCAGCAGCACCAATGTGTCGGAGGAAACACTGTGCACCTGGCAACCTTGGTTAGCGCGCACTGCGCCCGGCCCGCCACAGGAGTCGCTGGTGCGCGATGAGACAAGGACATCCCTACCGACAAAGCCCTCCCTAACCCGGACGACGCTAGGCCAATTGTGCGTCGCCCCCACGGACCTCCCGGTCGTGGCCGGTTACGACAGGGCCTGGGCGCGAACCCAGGGACTCTGATGGCACAGCTGGTGTTGGTCAATGTGCCCTTGACCAAGGCACTTAACCCTACTTGCTCATGTAAGTCGCTCTGGTTGATTGTCAGCTAAATGACTAAAATGTCAAATGATAGGATTGTTTTTTGTTTATTTTATTGTAGCTTAATGCTGCTTGAAGTTGAACATGTTAAGAGAGGTTAACTGTCACTGCCCAGAAAGAATGGTGTCAGCTATGACAAGACACCTTGAATTAGATTTGTTTTCTTTTGGTTATTAAAACAGCAGAAGGTGGAGTGGATTTACAGGCATTCAGAAAGCATTCAGACCCTTCCCTTTTCCCACATTTTGTTATGTTACAGCCTTTTTCTAAAATTGATTCAATTAAACATTTTTCCTCAATCTACACACAATACCCCATAATGACAAAGCGAAAAGGTTTTTTGAAATATTTGCAAGTTTATTACAAATAAACATACCTTATTTATGTAAGTATTCAGATTTTTTACAATGAGACTCAAAATTGAGCTCTTTGAGATGTTTCTACAACTTGAGGTGACCAGGAACCCAATGGCCATGCTGACAGAGATCCAGAGTTCCACTGTGGAGATGGGAGAACCTTCCAGAAGGACAACCATCTCTGCAGCACTCCACCAATCAGGCCTTTAGAGTGGCCAGACGAAAGCAACTCTTCAGTAAAAGACACATGACAGCCCACTTGGGAGTTTGCCAAAAAAGCATCTAAAGGACTCTCAGACCATGACAAACAAGACTCTCTGGTCTGATAAAACCAAGATTGAACTCTTTGGCCTGAATGCCAAGCGTCACATTTGAAGGAAACCTGGCACCATCCCTACGGTGAAGCATGGTGGTAGCAGTATCATGCCATGGGTTTCTCAGCGACAGGAAGACTAGTCAGGATCGAGAGAAAGATGAACAGAGAAAAGTACAGAGATCCTTGATGAAAACCTGCTCCGGAGTGCTCAGGACCTCAGACTGGGGCAAAGGTTCACCTTCCAACAGGACAACAGCCCTAAGCACACAGCCAAGACAATGCAGGAGTGGCTTCGGGACAAGTCTCTGAATGTCCTTGAGTGGCCCAGCCAGAGCCCGGACTTGAACCCGATCTCTGGAGAGACCTGAAAATATCTGTGCAGCAACGCTCCCCATCCAGCAACGCCCCCATCCAGCAACGCCCCCATCCAGCAACGCCCCCATCCAGCAACGCCCCCCATCCAACAACGCCCCCATCCAGCAACGCCCCCATCCAGCAACGCTGCCCATCCAGCAACGCCCCCCATGCAACCTGACAGAGCTTGAGAGGATCTGCAGAGAAGACCAGAGTGCTTTAGCATCAAACTCAAGAATACTTGAGGCTGTAATCGCAGCCAAAGGTGCTTCAACAAAGCACTGAGTACAGGGTCTGAATACTGAGGCAAATGTAATATCTGGTTTTCATTTTTTTATACATTTGCTAAAAATTCTATACCTGTTTTTGCTTTCTCATTATGGGGTATTGTGATGTCATTATGGGGTATTGTGTGTCGATTGAGGGGGCGGGGGCGATTTATTCAATTTTAGAATAAGTCTAAGGTAACAAAATGTGGAAAAATACTTTCTGAATGCACTGTGCATGACGAGGCTGCTCAACCAGACTCATACATGACGAGGCTGCTCAACCAGACTCATACATGACGAGGCTGCTCAACCAGACTCATACATGACTAGGCTGCTCAACCAGAATCATACATGACTAGGCTGCTCAACCAGAATCATACATGATTAGGCTGCTCAACCAGAATCATACATGTCTAGGCTGCTCAACCAGTGAGCTAGGGACTAGGCTGCTCAACCAGAATCATACATGATTAGGCTGCTCAACCAGACTCATACATGACTAGGCTGCTCAACCAGACTCATACATGACTAGGCTGCTCAACCAGACTCATACATGACTAGGCTGCTCAACCAGACTCATACATGACTAGGCTGCTCAACCAGACTCATACATGACTAGGCTGCTCAACCAGACTCATACATGACTAGGCTGCTCAACCAGACTCATACATGACTAGGCTGCTCAACCAGACTCATACATGACTAGGCTGCTCAACCAGACTCATACATGACTAGGCTGCTCAACCAGACTCATACATGACTAGGCTGCTCAACCAGACTCATACATGACTAGGCTGCTCAACCAGACTCATACATGACTAGGCTGCTCAACCAGACTCATACATGACTAGGCTGCTCAACCAGACTCATACATGACTAGGCTGCTCAACCAGAGCTAGGGACTAGGCTGCTCAACCAGACTCATACATGACTAGGCTGCTCAACCAGAATCATACATGACTAGGCTGCTCAACCAGAATCATACATGACTAGGCTGCTCAACCAGAATCATACATGACTAGGCTGCTCAACCAGTGAGCTAGGGACTAGGCTGCTCAACCAGTGAGGTAGGGACTAGGCTGCTCAACCAGACTCATACATGACTAGGCTGCTCAACCAGAATCATACATGACTAGGCTGCTCAACCAGTGAGCTAGGGACTAGGCTGCTCAACCAGACTCATACATGACTAGGCTGCTCAACCAGAATCATACATGACTAGGCTGCTCAACCAGTGAGCTAGGGACTAGGCTGCTCAACCAGAATCATACATGACTAGGCTGCTCAACCAGTGAGCTAGGGACTAGGCTGCTCAACCAGTGAGCTAGGGACTAGGCTGCTCAACCAGACTCATACATGTCTAGGCTGCTCAACCAGAATCATACATGACTAGGCTGCTCAACCAGAATCATACATGTCTAGGCTGCTCAACCAGTGAGCTAGGGACTAGGCTGCTCAACCAGAATCATACATGATTAGGCTGCTCAACCAGAATCATACATGACTAGGCTGCTCAACCAGAATCATACATGATCATACATGATTAGGCTGCTCAACCAGAATCATACATGTCTAGGCTGCTCAACCAGTGAGCTAGGGACTAGGCTGCTCAACCAGAATCATACATGATTAGGCTGCTCAACCAGAATCATACATGACTAGGCTGCTCAACCAGAATCATACATGACTAGGCTGCTCAACCAGTGAGCTAGGGACTAGGCTGCTCAACCAGTGAGCTAGGGACTAGGCTGCTCAACCAGACTCATACATGTCTAGGCTGCTCAACCAGTGAGCTAGGGACTAGGCTGCTCAACCAGAATCATACATGATTAGGCTGCTCAACCAGAATCATACATGACTAGGCTGCTCAACCAGACTCATACATGACTAGGCTGCTCAACCAGACTCATACATGACTAGGCTGCTCAACCAGACTCATACATGACTAGGCTGCTCAACCAGACTCATACATGACTAGGCTGCTCAACCAGACTCATACATGACTAGGCTGCTCAACCAGACTCATACATGACTAGGCTGCTCAACCAGAATCATACATGACTAGGCTGCTCAACCAGACTCATACATGACTAGGCTGCTCAACCAGACTCATACATGACTAGGCTGCTCACCAGACTCATACATGACTAGGCTGCTCAACCAGACTCATACATGACTAGGCTGCTCAACCAGACTCATACATGACTAGGCTGCTCAACCAGACTCATACATGACTAGGCTGCTCAACCAGAGTCATACATGACTAGGCTGCTCAACCAGTGAGCTAGGGACTAGGCTGCTCAACCAGACTCATACATGACTAGGCTGCTCAACCAGAATCATACATGACTAGGCTGCTCAACCAGAATCATACATGACTAGGCTGCTCAACCAGAATCATACATGACTAGGCTGCTCAACCAGTGATCAGGCTGCTCACCAGTGAGGTAGGGACTAGGCTGCTCAACCAGTGAGCTACATGACTAGGCTGCTCAACCAGTGACTCATACACTAGGCTGCTCAACCAGACTCATGAGCTATGACTAGGCTGCTCAACCAGAATCATACAGAATCATACATGACTAGGCTGCTCAACCAGTGAGCTAGGGACTAGGCTGCTCAACCAGAATCATACATGACTAGGCTGCTCAACCAGTGAGCTAGGGACTAGGCTGCTCAACCAGTGAGCTAGGGACTCAGACTCATACATGTCTAGGCTGCTCAACCAGAATCATACATGACTAGGCTGCTCAACCAGAATCATACACATGTCTAGGCTGCTCAACCAGTGAGCTAGGGACTAGGCTGCTCAACCAGAATCATACATGATTAGGCTGCTCAACCAGAATCATACATGACTAGGCTGCTCAACCAGACTCATACATGACTAGGCTGCTCAACCAGACTCATACATGACTAGGCTGCTCAACCAGACTCATACATGACTAGGCTGCTCAACCAGACTCATACATGACTAGGCTGCTCAACCAGACTCATACATGACTAGGCTGCTCAACCAGACTCATACATGACTAGGCTGCTCAACCAGAATCATACATGACTAGGCTGCTCAACCAGACTCATACATGACTAGGCTGCTCAACCAGACTCATACATGACTAGGCTGCTCACCAGACTCATACATGACTAGGCTGCTCAACCAGACTCATACATGACTAGGCTGCTCAACCAGACTCATACATGACTAGGCTGCTCAACCAGACTCATACATGACTAGGCTGCTCAACCAGAGTCATACATGACTAGGCTGCTCAACCAGTGAGCTAGGGACTAGGCTGCTCAACCAGACTCATACATGACTAGGCTGCTCAACCAGAATCATACATGACTAGGCTGCTCAACCAGAATCATACATGACTAGGCTGCTCAACCAGAATCATACATGACTAGGCTGCTCAACCAGTGAGCTAGGGACTAGGCTGCTCAACCAGTGAGGTAGGGACTAGGCTGCTCAACCAGACTCATACATGACTAGGCTGCTCAACCAGAATCATACATGACTAGGCTGCTCAACCAGTGAGCTAGGGACTAGGCTGCTCAACCAGACTCATACATGACTAGGCTGCTCAACCAGAATCATACATGACTAGGCTGCTCAACCAGTGAGCTAGGGACTAGGCTGCTCAACCAGAATCATACATGACTAGGCTGCTCAACCAGTGAGCTAGGGACTAGGCTGCTCAACCAGACTCATACATGTCTAGGCTGCTCAACCAGAATCATACATGATTAGGCTGCTCAACCAGAATCATACATGACTAGGCTGCTCAACCAGAATCATACATGACTAGGCTGCTCAACCAGAATCATACATGACTAGGCTGCTCAACCAGTGAGCTAGGGACTAGGCTGCTCAACCAGAATCATACATGACTAGGCTGCTCAACCAGTGAGCTAGGGACTAGGCTGCTCAACCAGTGAGCTAGGGACTAGGCTGCTCAACCAGACTCATACATGTCTAGGCTGCTCAACCAGAATCATACATGATTAGGCTGCTCAACCAGAATCATACATGACTAGGCTGCTCAACCAGAATCATACATGACTAGGCTGCTCAACCAGAATCATACATGTCTAGGCTGCTCAACCAGTGAGCTAGGGACTAGGCTGCTCAACCAGAATCATACATGATTAGGCTGCTCAACCAGAATCATACATGACTAGGCTGCTCAACCAGAATCATACATGACTAGGCTGCTCAACCAGAATCATACATGATTAGGCTGCTCAACCAGACTCATACATGACTAGGCTGCTCAACCAGAATCATACATGATTAGGCTGCTCAACCAGAATCATACATGTCTAGGCTGCTCAACCAGACTCATACATGACTAGGCTGCTCAACCAGACTCATACATGACTAGGCTGCTCAACCAGACTCATACATGACTAGGCTGCTCAACCAGAATCATACATGACTAGGCTGCTCAACCAGAATCATACATGACTAGGCTGCTCAACCAGACTCATACATGACTAGGCTGCTCAACCAGACTCATACATGACTAGGCTGCTCACCAGACTCATACATGACTAGGCTGCTCAACCAGACTCATACATGACTAGGCTGCTCAACCAGACTCATACATGACTAGGCTGCTCAACCAGAATCATACATGACTAGGCTGCTCAACCAGAATCATACATGACTAGGCTGCTCAACCAGAATCATACATGACTAGGCTGCTCAACCAGTGAGCTAGGGACTAGGCTGCTCAACCAGTGAGGTAGGGACTAGGCTGCTCAACCAGACTCATACATGACTAGGCTGCTCAACCAGAATCATACATGACTAGGCTGCTCAACCAGACTCATACATGACTAGGCTGCTCAACCAGAATCATACATGACTAGGCTGCTCAACCAGTGAGCTAGGGACTAGGCTGCTCAACCAGAATCATACATGACTAGGCTGCTCAACCAGTGAGCTAGGGACTAGGCTGCTCAACCAGTGAGCTGGGACTAGGCTGCTCAACCAGACTCATACATGTCTAGGCTGCTCAACCAGAATCATACATGACTAGGCTGCTCAACCAGAATCATACATGTCTAGGCTGCTCAACCAGTGAGCTAGGGACTAGGCTGCTCAACCAGAATCATACATGATTAGGCTGCTCAACCAGAATCATACATGACTAGGCTGCTCAACCAGAATCATACATGACTAGGCTGCTCAACCAGAATCATACATGATTAGGCTGCTCAACCAGAATCATACATGTCTAGGCTGCTCAACCAGTGAGCTAGGGACTAGGCTGCTCAACCAGAATCATACATGATTAGGCTGCTCAACCAGAATCATACATGACTAGGCTGCTCAACCAGAATCATACATGACTAGGCTGCTCAACCAGTGAGCTAGGGACTAGGCTGCTCAACCAGTGAGCTAGGGACTAGGCTGCTCAACCAGACTCATACATGTCTAGGCTGCTCAACCAGAATCATACATGACTAGGCTGCTCAACCCGAATCATACCTCCACCCCTCTCTCTGCAGTGTAGGCTGCTCAACCAGACTCATACATGACTAGGCTGCTCAACCAGACTCATACATGACTAGGCTGCTCAACCAGACTCATACATGACTAGGCTGCTCAACCAGAATCATACATGACTAGGCTGCTCAACCAGTGAGCTAGGGACTAGGCTGCTCAACCAGTGAGCTAGGGACTAGGCTGCTCAACCAGTGAGCTAGGGACTACCACCTCTGTCTTACCCTTGGAACTGATGGTTTTCCAAAATATATGCATTTTAAAGTTGTTGTTTTCTCATTGTACATAGTGTATTTATGTGAAATGTGTCAAACAATTCAGCATCGGTTGCCATTGATACTTTGCAATGTCAAATTTGTGAAATAAACCATTCAAATGTTGTGTGATCATATGTGATCTTTTAAAACAATGAATGAATCACCCACCCCTCTCTCTGCAGTGTGTGTGTTCTATATGTTCTGTATCTGTACAGTATCTGTACCTCCAGTATCTGTACCTCCATCTCTCTGCAGTGTGTGTTCTATATGTACCTGTACCTCCACCCCTCTCTCTGCAGTGTGTGTGTTCTATATGTACAGTATCTGTACCTCCACTCCCTCTCTCTGCAGTGTGTGTGTTCTATATGTACAGTATCTGTACCTCCACCCCCTCTCTCTGCAGTGTGTGTGTTCTATATGTTCTGTATCTGTACCTCCACTCCCTCTCTCTGCAGTGTGTGTTCTATATGTTCTATATGTATATGTACAGTGTGTGTGTTCTATATGTATCTGTACCTCCACTCCCTCTCTCTGCAGTGTGTGTTCTATATGTACAGTATCTGTACCTCCACTCCCTCTCTCTGCAGTGTGTGTGTTCTATATGTACAGTATCTGTACCTCCACTCCCTCTCTCTGCAGTGTGTGTTCTATATGTACAGTATCTGTACCTCCACCCCCTCTCTCTGCAGTGTGTGTGTTCTATATGTTCTGTATCTGTACCTCCACTCCCTCTCTCTGCAGTGTGTGTGTTCTATATGTACAGTATCTGTACCTCCACTCCCTCTCTCTGCAGTGTGTGTGTTCTATAGTGTGTGTGTTCTATATGTTCCACTCCCTATATGTATATCTGTACCTCCACTCCCTCTCTCTGCAGTGTGTGTGTTCTATATGTATCTGTACCTCCACTCCCTCTCTCTGCAGTGTGTGTGTTCTATATGTTCTGTATCTGTACCTCCACTCCCTCTCTGCTCTGCAGTGTGTGTGTTCTATATGTACTAGTATCTGTACCTCCACCCCCTCTCTCTGCAGTGTGTGTGTTCTATATGTTCTGTATCTGTACCTCCACTCCCTCTCTCTGCAGTGTGTGTTCTATATGTACAGTATCTGTACCTCCACCCCCTCTCTGCAGTGTGTGTGTTCTATATGTTCTGTACCTCCACTCCCTCTCTCTGCAGTGTGTGTGTTCTATATGTACAGTATCTGTACCTCCACTCCCTCTCTCTGCAGTGTGTGTGTTATCTATATGTGTCTATATGTATCTGTACCTCCACTCCCTCTCTCTGCAGTGTGTGTGTTCTATATGTACAGTATCTGTACCTCCACCCCCTCTCTCTGCAGTGTGTGTTCTATATGTTCTGTATCTGTACCTGTATCCTCCACTCCCTCTCTCTGCAGTGTGTGTGTTCTATATGTACTGTATCTGTACCTCCACTCCCTCTCTCTGCAGTGTGTGTTCTATATGTTCTGTATCTGTACCTCCACTCCCTCTCTCTGCAGTGTGTGTTCTATATGTACAGTATCTGTACCTCCACCCTCTCTCTGCAGTGTGTGTGTTCTATATGTACAGTATCTGTACCTCCACTCCCTCTCTCTGCAGTGTGTGTGTACAGTATCTGTACCTCCACTCCCTCTCTCTGTGTGTGTTCTATATGTACTATATGTATCTGTACCTCCACTCCCTCTCTCTGCAGTGTGTGTGTTCTATATGTTCTAGTATCTGTACCTCCACCCCCTCTCTCTGCAGTGTGTGTGTTCTATATGTTCTGTATCTGTACCTCCACTCCCTCTCTCTGCAGTGTGTGTGTTCTATATGTTCAGTATCTGTACCTCCACTCCCTCTCTGCAGTGTGTGTGTTCTATATGTGTACCTCCACTCCCTCTCTCTGCAGTGTGTGTCTATATGTACAGTATCTGTACCTCCACTCCCTCTCTGCAGTGTGTGTGTTCTATATGTACAGTATCTGTACCTCCACTCCCTCTCTCTGCAGTGTGTGTGTTCTATATGTTCTGTATCTGTACCTCCACTCCCTCTCTCTGCAGTGTGTGTTCTATATGTTATCTATATGTACTGTACCTCCACTCCCTCTCTCTGCAGTGTGTGTGTTCTATATGTACAGTATCTGTACCTCCACTCCCTCTCTCTGCAGTGTGTGTTCTATATGTTCTGTATGTGTGTGTATATGTTCTATAGTATCTGTACCTCCACTCCCTCTCTCTGCAGTGCAGTGCAGTGTGTGTTCTATATGTACAGTATCTGTACCTCCACTCCCTCTCTCTGCAGTGTGTGTGTTCTATATGTACAGTATCTGTACCTCCACTCCCTCTCTCTGCTGTACAGTATCTGTCCACTCCTCCACTACAGTATCCCTCCACTCTCTCTGCAGTGTGTGTGTTCTATATGTACAGTATCTGTACCTCCACTCCCTCTCTGTGTGTGTTTCTATATGTTCTATATCTGTACCTCCACTCCCTCTCTCTGCAGTGTGTGTGTTCTATATGTTCTATATCTGTACCTCCACTCCCTCTCTCTGCAGTGTGTGTTCTATATGTACAGTATCTGTACCTCCACTATATGTTCCCCTCCACTCTCTCTGCAGTGTGTGTGTTCTATATGTTCTGTATCTGCAGTACTATATGTACAGTATCTGTACCTCCACTCCCTCTCTCTGCAGTGTGTGTTCTATATGTACAGTATCTGTACCTCCACTCCCTCTCTCTGCAGTGTGTGTGTTCTATATGTACAGTATCTGTACCTCCACTCCCTCTCTCTGCAGTGTGTGTGTCTTTATGTTCTGTATCTGTACCTCCACTCCCTCTCTCTGCAGTGTGTGTGTTCTATATGTACAGTATCTGTACCTCCACTCCCTCTCTCTGCAGTGTGTGTGTTCTATATGTTCTGTATCTGTACCTCCACTCCCTCTCTCTGCAGTGTGTGTGTTCTATATGTACAGTATCTGTACCTCCACCCCCTCTCTCTGCAGTGTGTGTGTTCTATATGTTCTGTATCTGTACCTCCACTCCCTCTCTCTGCAGTGTGTGTGTTCTATATGTTCTGTATCTGTACCTCCACTCCCTCTCTCTGCAGTGTGTGTGTTCTATATGTACAGTATCTGTACCTCCACCCCTCTCTGCAGTCTGCAGTGTGTGTGTTCTATATGTTCTGTATCTGTACCTCCACTCCCTCTCTCTGCAGTGTGTGTGTTCTATATGTACAGTATCTGTACCTCCACTCCCTCTCTCTGCAGTGTATCTGTGTTCTATATGTGTGTGTTCTACAGTATCTGTACCTCCACTCCCTCTCTCTGCAGTGTGTGTGTTCTATATGTACAGTATCTGTACCTCCACTCCCTCTCTCTGCAGTGTGTGTGTTCTATATGTACTGTATCTGTACCTCCACTCCCTCTCTCTGCAGTGTGTGTGTTCTATATGTTCTGTACCTCCACTGTGTGTGTGTTCTATATGTACAGTATCTGTACCTCCACTCCCTCTCTCTGCAGTGTGTGTGTTCTATATGTTCTATCTGTACCTCCACCCCCTCTGTACTCCACTCCCTCTCTCTGCAGTGTTTGTGTTCTATATGTTCTGTATCTGTACCTCCACTCCCTCTCTCTGCAGCATGCGGATACCCATAGTATCTCTGGTGTTGACTGAGACCATCTCCTCTCCAGAGACAGAGATGAGGACGCGGCCGTCAGTCAGACAGCCGGAGACGTTACACAGCAGCAGACGCACCACCTCAGGCTTGTCCAGGCCAAAGTAACCAAACCTGGACAGGAACAACACACACAGGGAAATACAGTTGGACAACCACTCCTCTGTGTTACAGCATTGTTCATTGTGTTGCTTTACCACAAAATCTAATTATATTTAAAGTGCATTCAAATAAACACTTTCAGAGAGAGAGACAGAGACAGACAGGGAGACAGAGAGACAGACAGAGACAGAGAGAGAGAGAGACAGAGAGAGAGAGAGACAGAGAGAGACAGAGACAGAGAGAGACAGAGACAGAGAGAGACAGAGACAGAGAGAGACAGAGAGAGAGACAGACAGGGAGAGACATTTGGACAGACAGAGACAGAGAGAGAGACAGACAGGGAGATATTTAAAGTGCATTCAAATAAACACTTTCAGAGAGAGACAGAGACAGAGAGACAAACAGAGACAGAGAGACAGACAGAGACAGAGAGAGAGACAGACAGGGAGAGAGAGACAGAGAGACAGAGGTGGTTCGGAGTGAATGACTTCAACAGAGAGGGAACATGAAATTGTAGGTCATTGATTTCAGACTACCTCAGTACTCTCTGTTCTGCCACGGGCCAGTCGATATCCACATCAATATCCACACTGTACTCTGGCAGCATCTCATAGTAAGCCCACTTCCCCCCCTGAGAAAGACAACAACACAAAGTGCATTTCTATTAGCATTCAAAACACCAGTTAACAATAGAATATCTAGTAGTATCACAGATCAGTCCATCTCTCAGTGTGTATGTTGTTTCTAGTCAGGCTGAATGAATAAATATGTTATTGATCCCAGGAAGGAAATATGCTTTGTCACCAGCAGCAGCAGAGATAAACATCTGGGTCTGTATCTAGGATCAGGTCCTCCCTGTCCACATCATCTTAGTCATTGTGGTTGTGTTAGAAGTGGATATTTGTTCATCTCATAGCCACTACTGCATACAGAGTGTTATTGTTGGGGAATGTTACGAATCAACTAATGAAGAGGAATTTATCTTACACACACACACACACTACAGGCTCTCCTATGCTGAACATGCAAAAATTAATTGAGTAACTATTGATTGTGACCTATGACCAACTAATAACCAGGCTGATGAGGCCTTAAGAACCAATCCTTGTCTATACTTTAAAAACAGCAGAATAGTGAAAACCCTTAGTGGCCAAAGCAACATGTATGTCGAGACAGAAGAGCTGGCTGGACTGGCCAGACTGCAATATAAACCTGACGACCAATTACTCAAATGCAATTTGCTTACAGAGAATGTATCCTTTCACATGTGTGTACTTGCAGAGCCTACAGACTGGTGTTGAAGATCAGGTAGAACACTCGTTCCTCATCAAGCAGCTGAACACTAGTTTGGGTCTTATTCGACAAACCCCATGGTTTACCCTGCCTATTACCAGACCACTGTATCTATAATACCTTTTCTAGATATGATTCATCTTCTCCTGTATGTACAAACGTCACTTATATTTTACATACAGCCTACCCACAGTGTATATTAACCAATCAAGTAGCACTCTTGTGTGACAATTAAAGGAGGATCTCTCCTGTGGTCCTCGGCAGCTCAGTTGGTAGGACATGGCGCTTGTAACGACAGGGTAGTGGGTTCTACTCCTGGGACCACCCATACCAAGCATGACTACGTCGCTGTGGATACAAATGACATATCTACTAAATGGCATATGTTATTATATTAAATCAACAGGTTTATAATTCTCTCATTATCATCCCTGTGTGTATTGTCCTGCGTACATCATGGTATGAAAGAAGTTGAAGCTCAGATGGTCTCCTCACTATTCTTTCAATCGAAAAGGGAAAACTGATCCTAGACCAGCACTCCTTCCTGAGGCGCTTTGTGAATATGGGTCCCTTTAGGGGCCTGGTGAAAGTTACCTGCAAAACACCTTCCTCTATAAGGGCTCTGGTGGAAAAATAGAAAGATCCGTTCTCACACAGCTCTCCATCCCAGTCCTGTCTCCGGGGCCTGTTGGATGGATTCAGGTTGAGAGGCTGGGTGGCTACACTACCTGAACAGGAGAGAGAACACATCATCATTATGAGTTGATAGGAAATAGTCTGGTTTCTGGTTATAACCTGGTCAGGAGACAAACTCACTTGTTTAATCACACCCACATCTCTCTATTGTGATACAGTCACGTGGACAGGAAATACTCCTGACCCTACTTCAAATCAAATTGTATTGGTCACATACACATGGTTAGCAGATGTTAATGCAAGTGTAGCGAAATGCTTGTGCTTCTAGTTCTGACAGTGCAGTAATATCTAACAAGTAATCTAACAATTCCACAACAACTACCTTATACACACAACTCTAGAGGGATGGAATTATAAAGTAGCCTAGGGGTGTTTTTCCCCCACAGAGATTAAGCCTAATCCTGGACTACAAATCATTTTCTATGGAGATTCTCCATTGATCTTGCTTTTTAATCCAGCATTAGGGTTAATCTGTATCCTGGAAACCATGCCTAAGTGTAAGGTCCTAAACATAACACATGGCTGTCCTGTACCTCCTTTCTTCACCTCCTGACAGACCTGAACATTAAGTTTGTTGGAACCTCTCCAGTTAACTGATAATAAGTGTAAGGTCCTAAACATAACACATGGCTGTCCTGTACCTCCTTTCTTCACCTCCTGACAGACCTGAACATTAAGTTTGTTGGAACCTCTCCAGTTAACTGATAATAAGTGTAAGGTCCTAAACATAACACATGGCTGTCCTGTACCTCCTTTCTTCACCTCCTGCCAGCGGAAGTGGTGTCGTCGGACCACGGAGAAGACGGACGTGAAGCCCTGCTTGGTGATCATCTCCAGGGCCTCCTTCAGGTGGAAGGGGTGCAGGCAGGGAGACGTGGCCTGGATGTGACAGATCACATCCACCTCTGGAGGAGGACAACACACAGCAGACTATGAGATACCAGAAGAATATGAGAAACAGTATGAGATTTGAATAATTTTGTGTATGCTGCCACTGTTGTCAATTGAAGCTATGGAGTGGGTCCCACTTTATTGGGATAAACCCAAATGTTGCCTCATAGATCACAATGAATAAGACTACATGGACGGGGGGACCTGATCCTAGATCCGTATTCCTACTCTGAGATGCTTGATACATGCCGTCCCAGAGCCTTAGTCAAGCTAGTGGCTAAACAGGTTCTGCATATATTACATTAACAGCTGACATCTATAACAAAGCGCTGCCAAACAGTCATTACAAAGATAGTTGAAGTGTCACAAAGGGTGTGGTTCTGTCACAATAAAATATAACCAACGTTGACACTGTTGCCACAGAGAATCTTCCTCTCGCCTCCCTCCTTGTCTCCTTCTCACAGCACATTGGAGCAGAAGATCTGATCTCAAAACGCATTAGATCTAAGTGGAGGAACCTCAGATCCTCCACTCAGATCTCCTCCACAAATGAGTTTTGAAAAGGAGACAAAGAGAGAGGACATGAGGAATCAAGGAAATACACTTGACATTCACCCCCTACCTGGGTTTAATCGGGCGAATTCCTGGATGGTGTCAAGAGAGCTGGAGGAGTCTTTGGACACCTCTGGGCTCCTGCGGTGAACCTGAGCTCCCCATGCCTTGGCTACCTTCTCAATGTCATCATGGTCAGTTGATACCCACACACTGGGAGAAAGAACGGAACAAGTTGATTCCTCAGGCTTTGTAACAAGTAGGCTACGTCAGTGCAATCCAGTCTTGTGTGGCCAAGCCCAAACCAGGGGGTTCAGAGACTGTACACTAACTTTCAAATAACAATATTATCCATGCTAGCTAGCTACAAAACAAGAATGTCAACATGCTTTCTCACATTTAAAAATACTAGTTTAGTATAGAATACTACAGTACTTGAAATAGAATTCTGTAATAAACTGTAGTATATCCCTTGCTCATGTGTAGTACTTAGTAGAGAATGTTGTAGTATACTGTAGAATACTATAGTAAATACTACAGTAGTATCTGCAAAAACACTAGCAAATGCTAAAGTAATGTCCCCAAAAACACTACCCTTTTTAACTACAGTAAATCCTACAGTAATTTACATACACCCTGCCCATTCTCCTCCTCCATAACCCCATTTTTGAGAAACCCACATGCCAAGTATAGCCCATGTATTGTGTTCCCTACAGTTCGAAAAGAGTAAAGTGCTGACCTATCTGTTCACACCCCAGTCCTATCTACCTACAGGTTATGGAAAATTATCTCTTTTAGGATGTATCTAGTAAGGAGAGAAAGCCTCCACTTCTATGTCAAAGATATAAAAACAAAAACACTATAGTAAATACTACAGTCCGCAAAACACTACATGATACTATAGTATATACTAGTTATTTTACTACAATATGTATACTATAGTTAACTGTAAATAATACACTACACTGAATAATACAAAAACACTACAGTGAATACTATGGTATTAATATCATAGTATACTAGCATTTTTGTATGTGGGTTGTAATGTAGCTAGTCTACCAACCTTCTATCAAAGCAACTCTGTATAACAGTAGTTAGATTGAAAGACATTTGACTATTAGATTGAACTGAATTACCTGTCAAACTGTTTGGAGTCCACTGCAGCTCTCAGAACCCATCCGATGAGGGGGACACCGGCGAGCATTTTAATATTCTTCAGGGGATCCCCTTACTGCCTCCCCTCGCCAGGATCAGGGCTGCGATGTGTCTCTTCTCACCGCTGGTTTTAATAACCTTTGCTTTTCTGTCGCTCACATCTTCGATGCCTCTTCGCGTTCGTTTTCTTGTAGCGGCCATTGTAAAGGGTCACTCAGTAGCCCAGTGGGAGGTTAAGAAGACGTGGCGGTATCACTGTAACTTACTAACCAGTAACGTTAGCGGTAGCTATGTGTAGCAGTCGGCTGATGAATCTAGCTAGCTACGTCTTGTGTTCTAGCTCACTGTAGCTAGCTAGGTATTTAGGTTACAATATATACTACTGACTACAATGTCAGTAGTATACACTGAAGGACGGCCTATTAATCCTACAAATACTACATGTATAAACAGAAAAAGTGGCGTATTATGATATTTCATTGTGGCTACGAAATCAGAAAGAACGTCACCATAGAATTGTACCGTAATGATTGAGGTCAATGCGTCAAAAACTATTATGGCGATCAATATTATCGACACGAGGATACCTAAAGGTGCAAAATGGTAGAAGGATGTCCAATGTCTATTTTCTCAATCACAGAACTCCAGGTTTCAATATTGCACAAAATAATGTAAATGTACTCATCATAGACAACAATTCAATTGCGCTAGCCAACCAAACAGCAGTACTTACGGTAAAGTATTTACTACTTCTTAGCTGGAACGACTCTGTGCAGTGCGCGTGTGCAATAACTCAATTCCCCCTTGCACTCCGAAATAACATTTAAATTTTATTTTTATTTTTTTAGAAACGTTGGCAAAGGGTAAAGTCTACTATTTTACTGATTGTAGTTTTGGAAACATAAAAATGTATGGCGATAAGATGATACGTCTGATACCGGGAGCTCGGAGTCATGCATCGAAGCAGTGTGCCGATATTGTATCGCTTTATCGGAAACACGTTATCAATGACCTCCAAATATGTGTTTTGTCGAATAACCACCGTCGAAACGTTGGTAATTACATTTTTGCATCTGAGCTCCTAGAGTGTGCGGCTCTCTTTTATTTTCAAGTTTGTCGAATAACCACCTGATTGGTTTGGTATTCGTTTCGGTAGAATAGGGAAAGGCTTATTTTGACCAGCAGGTGCCACTAGTGTACACTATGTTGATCAAAGCCTCGTGTAATTAACCTATTTTCAAAAATCATTCTACACCCACTGCAGGGCACTGAGCTTCCTCGCATCACCATATTTGGTAGTGAGTGGAAACGCCAAACGGATGCTTCACATTAAGTTTTATACATCCGGTGAAATATCTAGTTCATTATTCTACAGTGTTTTAATCTACCACCGTAGAATACATTCAAAAAACTTTAAAGTACTACTTAAGTAGTTTTGGGGGGACTGTACTTTACTATTTATATTTTGGCCTACTTTTACTTTACTACATTCCATAAGAAAATATTGTGCTTTTTACTCCATACATATATATTCCTTAACACCCAAAAGTACTCGTTACATTTTGAACGCTTAGCAGGACAGGAAAATTGTCAAATTCACGTGCTTATTAAAGAGAACATCCCTGGTCATCCCTATTGATCTGGCTCTGCTTCATATGTAAAATATGTCTGGCGTTGAAAATACAAAAATGGCGCTATCTGGTTTGCATAATATAAGTAATTTGAAATGATTTGTAGTTGTACTTTTGATACTTAAGTATATTTTAGAAAATTACATGTATTTAAAAAAAAACAAATACTTTTACTCAAGTACTATTTTAGTGGGTGACTTTCACTTTACTTGAGTCATTTTCTATTGGGGTACTTTTATTTTTCCTGCTCTCACTCAGTAGTAGTAACATAAAACCAACTACCGGTAAACAGCGGGGAAAAACAGACAATATGATCAATGGGAAAACATACCAGTTTGAACTAGTTCCAAAGTCGGAGGCAGAGTTCGCTAATGGACAAACTGTCTACAAACTCGCACTCCCACTAGATACAAATCACTGATGTATGTAGCATAACTGGGATGCTAGACCTACACGCTGCATGTAATTCAAACGTTCAATTCGTATTTGCATGGAAGTACAGAGATGACACTAATCTCATTTTGCAAATACGCACTTATTTATACATCTGCAAATAACCGCACATTCAATAAACTCCAGACAGAGAGTACCACTTTTTTACCAACTTCTTTACTTTCAACAAGAATATCAGTCTCCTTAGAGACCGTCAAAAATTGCCAATGCCGACTATATTTCAAGTCGTCACGGCGGGGTATTGGGTAAAGTTTTCAACTAGCAATAATCGCGCCTCGGATAGACCTCATAGGCTACGATACTGCCACTGCGCAAAGCTGATTCAAATCTTGAAAAAGGCAAGGTAGCCACCACAGAAGATACAATTCACGGAGACGGTTTATAATAACGTCGCGGTACAGCGTGGTGCTAATTTGTGTGCAATAGTAATATATTATGATTGAAATGTGTTCAAAACGTTTCGATAACCCGAGGTGTGCATAGTTTGTATTTTAAAAAGAATAATGTAGCTACACCACACCGCAATGCATGATGGGATGTGAAACATACCATTCTCATGGGTTCGTGCTTTCAGATCCTTAGGACGTCCCTGTCACATTGAAGTTGAAATTTAAACGGGTTAAGGGTTAGACGTTGAAGGTAGGGCCGTCCCAAGGTTTGTGGATAGAACTGACCAATTCTTATGTAAATATAGGATTGCAGTGATCTGATCTGCAGGCAGTATCCCGTCCGGACGGATCCTAACAAGATGTGGAGATGTTTTGAACAGTCGTAGATAATTGAATATGTACGATGGCAAAATCAGATATCAGTACGATGACAATATTCCAACTTTTGAATATTTGCAGTCAGAGATTAGTGCTATTATTCCATAGGAATATTTTAAATTTCTACACAGCCTTACTACACATACCAATATCTGTACCGGGGAGCTGTATGGACCAGGGAGATGTTTCACTTTGCACCACCAGATGGAGGCATTTGCCTTGAATGTTCATTAGGCATTAGGCCCACTGTAGTAAAATCTGCCAGTTCAACGGTCCATCCATGTCTGATGTCGGGAGATGACGTGGTACCCGGCCACTAGAGGGAGCACTGTTACCTTCACGTAGGTTTTGGTTTTGCTAGGACATTGTGGACGGGATGGCAGATGGGCTTAAGCATCATTCTCTGATTCCAAAGAGCCAAAGGTTGCAAATTGTTTTTTGATATTTTTGTTTGAAGCCTATTCCAAACCGTAACCATTCAGAGTTAAGGTCTAAGCTTAACCTTAAACACTTTGAAATGTGACGTTTGGAACAATTTAGAAATGTGACGTTGCAGAAACATGGACGTCTAATTCTGACAGTGAGACTGTGAGCTGTTTGAGATAAACAACTAGTCTAATACAGTTGGCATTCGGTGGTAAAGACACAAGGACACTGTTGTATATGAAGATAATTCATTAAGAACCATGTAAAGTCTAGTACTAATAGCTACAAAGGGTTTTCTCTGCTTATTATTTTGTTGAGTTGGGAATAGTCTTCAGGGTCCCATTTTTACTAGATAGCTAGCTAGGCTAACTTAAACCTCAAATTGGCAAACAAACATAGCTAGCTAGCTATTTCGCAGCATAGGTAAGAAAACATGATAGTTAATCAGGATGAATGCATTAAAGCTGCAATATGTAACTTTTGGGTGACCCAACCAAATTCACATAGAAATGTGAGTTATAGATACATCATTGAAAGCAAGTCTAAGAAGCGGTAGATCTGTTCTATGTGCACTATTTCTATGCTACCCATGCCTACATTTCATTTGGTGTCTTTCACTTTGTTTTGTACAACAGCTTCAAACAGCTGAAAATACAATATTTAGGGTTATGGAAAATATATTCCACAGCGGTTTAGATGGTACAGTGATTTTCTACACTAGACTTGCTTGTTTTGTCACATAAACTGAAATTAGGCAAACTATTAGAATTTTGGCAACCAGGAAATGGCAGAGAAATTTCTATACTGAACAAAAATATGAATGAAACATGTAAAGTGTTGGCCCCATGTTTCATGTGCTGAAATAAAATGCACAAAAAGCATATTTCTCAAACATGTTGTGCACTAATTTGTTTACATCTCTGTTAGTGAGCATTTCTCCTTTGCCAAGATCATCCACCTGCCCGGTGTTGCATTTCAACAAGCTGATGAAACAGCGTGATCTTTACACAGGCATACCTTGTGCCAGTGACAATAAAAGGCCACTCTATAATGTGCAGTATGGTAACAGCTGCCGTTACAACTTACATCTGCAAAGACATGGCCCCAATTTACACGGTCGAGAAACTGCATTTTATTGATGGTAATTTAAATGCACAGAGATACCGTGATGACATCCTGAGGCCCATTGTCGTACCATTCATCCTCCGCAATAATGCACGGCCCCATGTCGCAAGGATCTGTACACAATTCCTGGAAGCTGAAAATGTCCCAGTTCTTCCATGGCCTGCATACTCACCAGACATGCCACACATTGAGCATGTTTGGGATGCTCTGGGTCAATGTGTACGACAGCGCACACATCGATTACAGTTCCAGCCAATATCAAGCAACTTCACACAGCAGGACAACATTCCACAGGCCACAATCAACAGCCTGATCAACTCTATGTGAAGGAGATGTGTTGAGCTGCATGAGCAAATAGTGGTCACACCAGATACTGACTGATTCACATCCCTACTTGTTTTTAAAGGTATCTGGGACCAACAGATGCATATCTGTATTCCCAGTCATTTGAAATCCATAGATTAGGGCAGAATGAATTTATTTTAATTGACTGATTTCCTTAGATGAACTGTAACTCAGTAAAATCTTTGATATTGTTGCATGTTGCATTTATATTTTTGTTCAGTGTACATAGTGCATCTTTAAAATAAAGTATTTCCGATGAACACATTACACATTATTCTCGCAGCCCTCAGGTGTTGCCTATATTGCGTTAGGGCTTGCCTGGAAACCAGAAAGTAGCGTTTGAATCAGGAAAGTTTCCTCTGCATCTCACATTTCTGCCTGACCCAGAATTCTATGTCGGGTTTCCAGGCAAGTGTAGGACAGGCCAAAGATTTTCTCTGTGCTTCGGCCATTTCATTTTGTCGCGCACTCTTCTAGTCACTGTCTGGGTAGCTAACTGATGTTACGAAACTGAAGAAAGCATTTTCTAAATATTTATTTTTGCGCAATACACATCTGGAATCGGCTGGGGCTTCTCAATTCACGTTTTCAATTATGATATATTGCAGGTTTTATATGTATACGTTAACCACACATTTAGCATGATTCACTCCAATCTCTGCAAAATCAAGTGTTGTAGAATGTCCCCCGTAGACAGTAAAGAAGGCGAGATATCCCACTCCCTAATTATTTCTGCTCCACCATCTTTGTCTCCACCCACAACAAGCAGAGAGTAACGTTACTGTACATCAGTTTCTAAACCTGTCCGCAACAAGTCAAAACTTTGTTGCACGTGCTCGACCGATTAGGTTTCCACTAGTTACCACAGTCACAAAGTAAAAATGGGCTTTATTGTAAAAATTCCTTAAAGCAAAAATGAGCTTAATTGAATAAACCTAATTTAAGGCAAGGCTTAAGGTTAGTTATAAAATCAACATTTAAGAAGCGAAATTGTAGAAAGGCGGGGTTTATGACTTTGTGGCTGTGGTAACAATTGCCGACCGCTCGATTGGTAATGCGATGACGCAACCAAAAAAAACTACACGTATCTTTTTTTTTATAACCTGTGATCCAAATTATTCTTTGATTAATTAACTTGATTGTCACTTTTTTTTATATTTCATCAAGAGACCAATTGCTTGTGAACAGAATAAATGTATACAGATTTCCCACACTTTGATTTCTAAGTGCTATTGAATCATCACAGAGAAAATACACATTTGTCCAATAATTTAGATGCAATTTGAGGGGAAAATGTTCCAAACGAACCCAAAACAATCCGTTTTATAGGGGATCTATTTACTGTGACAGTTTCCAGAAACAGTACAATGTTCATACAGTACTGGAGTAAATGCTTTATTAAAGGTTCTGATAAGAATGAGGAACCCGGTTGGTGTGTAACACGTTGCAGCTGATATAAAAACATCATTTTCTTCTACTATTAGAAAGGAGTTGGCCATTATCATCTGTAATAATATGTTCTTTGGTCACGGTAACATTAAAGAGCAAATTAAATCATCACATGGATTCAGTGATGAGTACAGAATTCAGTACAAAGCAATATAAAGAGTTATTACATGTTTAAAGGCATTTACATCATAAAGTACAACTTGTGGATGCCTATTACAGCTTAGAACCAGACAAAGGCAAAGGCACTTGGAAAGAACCAGACTGAAAATGAGACACTAATCTGTAACTAAAACCGGTTAAATCCATCCTCACAAGAATAGTAATAACAGGGCATTGTGTGTGTCAGGTATAGCATTGACTACTGTATATGTGGCAGAGTGTGGGGAACAGGACCAGAGTCAGCTCTAACTGAGCCAGAGGATAAACATGGGAGGTCCCACCCAGGAAGAGCAGGACAGCCAATGGGAGCCAGGCCTCGTGTCATGTGACGGCCATGTTCTGGCCCACCGCCTCAGGGGTGAGGAACTGCACTTTGGGCACAGTGAGGGCCGAGTTGTTCCTCCGCATGGTGCCGGAGCTCCCGCCGCCATTCCTCATGGAGTTGTTCCGCCTCATTGAGTTCCTCTTCCTCAGTGAGTTCTGGTGGCTCAGCTCGCTCTTCTGCAGCGTCTGGATGAGTATGGAGGGCTTCTCGTCCAGCTCGCGGGCCGAACACCTCGGCGTCGCCACCTTGACCGTGTTCCCAAACTTGGAGTAGTCCACCGAGTACACCCCGTCCTCCTCGGTCACGATGGGCACGAAACGGTGACCCCACTGGATCTCCTCGGTGACGTAGGAGGTCCGGGCCTGGGTGGTGATGCCCGTGGTCTCCACCACGCCCTCCAAGATCACAATCACCTCCAGGTCGCTGCACTGCAGCTCCATGGCCGACAGGTCGTACAGCGGACTGTCCTTATTGATGGTATGGCAGATAATGAGTGGCGCCAAGAGGAAGATAGAGTTACTCGCCGCGGCGCTCTCCGTTTGCACGTCGATCTGGTGGATAGGGATGACCTCGCCTTCGGGGGTGGTGGTCTTGCGTACCACCTGGAGGCGGACGGCAGCGCCAATGATCATGGACTTGCGGAGGTCGCCCACACGGGTCATGAAGCAGAGGCGATTGTTGCGCACGGCGATGACGGCGTTGCGGCTGAAAATAAGATATGACAAGAAAAGATAACTTTATTGTCCATTTTCTTTACCGATCACATTTTCTTTACAGATTTGTCAGCCAGAGTGTACCCCTGGATCAGATTTGTCAGCCAGAATGTACCCCCTGGATCAGATTTGTCAGCCAGAGTGTACCCCCTGGATCAGATTTGTCAGCCAGAGTGTACCCCCTGGATCAGATTTGTCAGCCAGAATGTACCCCTGGATCAGATTTGTCAGCCAGAGTGTACCCCTGGATCAGATTTGTCAGCCAGAGTGTACCCCTGGATCAGATTTGTCAGCCAGAGTGTACCCCCTGGATCAGATTTGTCAGCCAGAGTGTACCCCCTGGATCAGATTTATCAGCCAGAGTGTACCCCCAGATTTATCAGCCAGGATCAGATTTGTCAGCCAGAATGTACCCCCTGGATCAGATTTGTCAGCCAGAGTGTACCCCCTGGATCAGATTTGTCAGCCAGAGTGTACCCCCTGGATCAGATTTGTCAGCCAGAGTCTACCCCCTGGATCAGATTTGTCAGCCAGAGTGTACCCCCTGGATCAGATTTGTCAGCCAGAGTGTACCCCTGGATCAGATTTATCAGCCAGAGTGTACCCCTGGATCAGATTTGTCAGCCAGAGTGTACCCCCTGGATCAGATTTGTCAGCCAGAGTGTACCCCTGGATATGATTTGTCAGCCAGAGTGTACCCCCTGGATCCGATTTGTCAGCCAGAGTGTACCCCTGGATCAGATTTGTCAGCCAGAGTGTACCCCTGGATCAGATTTGTCAGCCAGAGTGTACCCCCTGGGTCAGATTTGTCAGCCAGAGTGTACCCCCTGGATCAGATTTGTCAGCCAGAGTGTACCCCCTGGATCAGATTTGTCAGCCAGAGTGTACCCCCTGGATCAGATTTGTCAGCCAGAGTGTTCCCCCTGGATCAGATTTGTCAGCCAGAGTGTACCCCCTGGATCAGATTTGAGGGCTTGCTCAAGGGCACAACAGCAGGAGATGGCATGTGTACAAAACCCTCAAACTTTGACACTTCAAAACCCGCTCTCTGAATCTGGGGCATAGAGACACAAACTTTACAACTATTTTTCAGTATCTAGGATAATGATATGGATATACTAGGTCTGCATGATATGGATATACTAGGTCTGCATGATATGGATATACTAGGGCTGTGTTATATGGATATACTAGGGCTGTATGATATGGATATACTAGGTCTGTGTGATATGGATATACTAGGTCTGCATGATATGGATATACTAGGGCTGTGTTATATGGATATACTAGGGCTGTGTTATATGGATATACTAGGGCTGTATGATATGGATATACTAGGTCTGTGTTATATGGATATACTAGGGCTGTGTGATATGGATATACTAGGTCTGTGTTATATGGATATACTAGGGCTGTGTTATATGGATATACTAGGGCTGTGTGATATGGATATACTAGGGCTGTGTTATATGGATATACTAGGTCTGTATGATATGGATATACTAGGGCTGTGTGATATGGATATACTAGGTCTGTATGATATGGATATACTAGGTCTGTGTGATATGGATATACTAGGGCTGTGTTTTATGGATATACTATGTGTGATACTATACTAGGTCTGCATGATATGGATATACTAGGGCTGTGTTATATGGATATACTAGGTCTGTGTTATATGGATATACTAGGTCTGCATGATATGGATATACTAGGGCTGTGTGTATGATATGGATATACTAGGGCTGTGTGATATGGATATACTAGGGCTGTGTTATATGGATATACTAGGTCTGGGCATGATATGGATATACTAGGGCTGTGTTATATGGATATACTAGGTCTGTGTTATATGGATATACTAGGGCTGTGTTATATGGATATACTAGGTCTGTGTTATATGGATATACTAGGTCTGTGTTATATGGATATACTAGGTGTTTTATGGATATACTAGTGTGATATGGATATACTAGGGCTGTGTGATATGGATATACTAGGGCTGTGTTATATGGATATACTAGGTCTGTGTTATATGGATATACTAGGGCTGTGTTATATGGATATACTAGGGCTGTGTTTATGGATATACTAGGGCTGTGTTATATGGATATACTAGGGCTGTGTGATATGGATATACTAGGGCTGTGTGATATGGATATACTAGGGCTGTGTTATATGGATATACTAGGTCTGTATGATATGGATATACTAGGTCTGTATGATATGGATATACTAGGGCTGTGTGATATGGATATACTAGGGCTGTGTTTTATGGATATACTAGGGCTGTGTGATATGGATATACTAGGTCTGTATGATATGGATATACTAGGGCTGTGTGATATGGATATACTAGGTCTGTGTTATATGGATATACTAGGTCTGTATGATATGGATATACTAGGTCTGTATGATATGGATATACTAGGTCTGTATGATATGGATATACTAGGGCTGTGTGATATGGATATACTAGGGCTGTGTTATATGGATATACTAGGTCTGTGTGATATGGATATACTAGGTCTGTATGATATGGATATACTAGGTCTGTGTGATATGGATATACTAGGTCTGTATGATATGGATATACTAGGTCTGTGTGATATGGATATACTAGGGCTGTGTTATATGGATATACTAGGTCTGTATGATATGGATATACTAGGGCTGTGTTATATGGATATACTAGGTCTGTGTTATATGGATATACTAGGGCTGTGTTATATGGATATACTAGGGCTGTGTTATATGGATATACTAGGGCTGTGTTATATGGATATACTAGGGCTGTGTTATATGGATATATGTTATGGATATACTAGGGCTGTGTTATATGGATATACTAGGGCTGTGTTATATGGATATACTAGGTCTGTGTGATATGGATATACTAGGTCTGTATGATATGGATATACTAGGTCTGTGTGATATGGATATACTAGGGCTGTGTGATATGGATATACTAGGTCTGTGTTATATTGATATACTAGGGCTGTGTTATATGGATATACTAGGTCTGCATGATATGGATATACTAGGTCTGTGTGATATGGATATACTAGGTCTGTATGATATGAGCAAATAATCTAACAATCTAACCTAGCATGCAACCTTATAGAGAATCAAACAGCGTGGAGGAGGAACTGGGCTGCGTGATTGACAAGGGGTGGGGCTAAGTGTCTGTGGGAAACAGCCACAAGAGGAAAAGGAGAGTACAAACAAAGTCAACTATAAAAACAGACTTTACACAGGGTTTAGTGGCATCTCATATATTGCATGAAATATGGATCTCTTGTGATATGGATATTGTGATTTCGATGTGAAGTTGATTCATTGTGCAGCCATACTATGCACTAGATTTTTCCAGTTGGGACTTCGGATTCGAAGCGGCAACCCTTCGGATGCTGGCCCACTCTCTTTATCCTCTACCTCTCCAGGGTGAAGTTTTCCCTAGGTACAGATCTAGGATCAGCTTCTGCTCCCCCAATCCAAACCTTTACCATTAGTGGGGTAAATGCTAAACTGACCCAAGATCAGCATCTAGGGGCACCTTCACCCTACACTGTTGACCCCACCTCTCCAACCTAATCTAACCTGTAGGCTACCATCCTACCTGAAGATGAGCGTCTCGGCGCGGCGGTGCGACTGGGCTGTCTTCATGAAGATGCACCCCAGCATAATGGCGTTGATGATGAGGCCAGCGATGTTCTGGAAGATGAGGACGGCGATGGCCGTGGGGCACTGTTCTGTGATCATACGGTGGCCAAAGCCGATGGTCACCTGGACCTCGATGGAGAACAGGAAGGCTGAGGTGAATGACCTGTAGAGCAGAGAGAGAGGGTCAAAGGTCAGGGGTCAGAGGAAATGAGAGTTAAAGAGGAGGGAGACGTTGGACGTAAATATTGGTCACGGGTCAGATGTTTGTTGTAGACATCTGATCCTACATTTGTAATAGAGGTGTAGAAACCTGATCCTACATCTGTGGGGAGGGTAGAGGCCTGACCCTACATCTGTGGGGAGGGTAGAGACCTGATCCTACATCTGTGGGGAGGGTAGAGACCTGATCCTACAGGTAATAGTGGTGTAGTGGTGTAGGATAGTGGGGAGGGTAGAGACCTGATCCTATATCTGTGAGGAGGGTAGAGGCCTGATCCTACATCTGTAATAGCGATATAGAGACCTGATTCTACATCTGTAATAGTGGTGTAGAGACCTGATCCTACATCTGTAATAGTGGTGTAGAGGCCTGATCCTACATCTGTAATAGTGGTGTAGAGACCTGATCCTACAGCTGTAATAGCGATGTAGAGACCTGATCCTACATCTGTGGGGAGGTTAGAGACCTGATCCTACATCTGTGGTGAGGATAGAGACCTGATCTTACATCTGTAATAGCAGTTTAGAGACCTGATCCTACATCTGTGATGAGGATAGAGACCTGATCTTACATCTGTGGTGAGGGTAGAGAGGTCACAGGGGTCAGAGGAGCAGGAAGCTACTGGACAGGCAGTGTGGTTTCCTATGGCTTCCTGTCCTCATCTGCGTCCCCTACAACCACTGATCTCAGAGGACTAAATAATGAGAGCAAAACGTTGGAGACGTTAAAGGGGCAATCAGCAGTTGAAACGATAACAAAGCCTGCTACACTCCCCTGTTTGGGTAAAAGCTGAGGGATGGGGCCTGAGAAACGGAACCACTCCCAAATTCATACACAGAGCTATGGATGCAAGGACTGACCATCCATGATATGAAAATTGTAGTTTTAACCGTGTCTCAGTGGCCTTGTGGTTAGAGTGTACACCCTGAGATTGGAAGGTTGGGAGCCCTATACCAAATACTGTAAAAATGGGACCTGATGCATCTCTGCTGAGAACTCAGCATTCGGGAGATTGGGGGTAAGGCCTTGTGATAGACTAGTGTCCTGTACTTGTACATCAAGCTGCCTCATGCTTCCTGCTCACACATGCCAATGCTCGTGCAAGGCTACATACTTTACTTCCACGTTTTGAGGATTTATAGTGTTTGTTTACACTGACTTTGTTTACAAACATTGGAATAAAACAAGCTTATATTTTGCTTTCAGCTGGGGTATGAGAGTTGAACTATAAATTATACTAATATTCTTCCAGAATCCATTGGTACATATGATTCATTTATGAATGCAGCAACTGCAGATTGGCCCTTTAAAGGGATACTTCAGGATTTTGGCAATGAAGCCCTTTATCTACTTCCCCAGAGTCAGATGAACTCCTGGATACTATTTGTATGTCTTGCATACAGTTTTGGCTTCATTGCCAAAATCCCAAAGTATCCCTTTAAGTTCCTTATAATTTGAAGGAAAATCATTTTTTCTATGGCAAGGAGCTCAATCATCATATAACTGTAACAGTGTTATCACAGAAAATAGCAGTTATTCTGAAACTGAGTTTCAGCAATTACTTCACTAAAAGTCCCCAATAAATCCATATAATTTATTTCCGCCCTTAAAATACACAAGTTTACACACAAAATACAGAAATAGATACAAGTTAAATCTCCAAACATCAACAGTTTAAAATATCTATAGAGTCTATACTATACTACTCACTTGACGTTGGTGACGCACTGCTCAATGCCAGACGTGCGGTTGGGTACAAGGTCTCCATGGGCAAAGGCCACGAGCCACCAGCACATGGCGAAGAGGAGCCAACTGCACAGAAAAGTCATGGTGAAGATGACCAGGGTGAAGCGCCATTTCAGGTCCACCAGAGTGGTGAAGACGTCTTGCAAGAATCTTCCCTGTTCTCGGATGTTCTTGTGCGCCAAGTTGCAGGATCCGCTCTTGGCGATGAAGCGGGCTTTGTTCACCCGGTCCCTGAACACTGGTTTGCGGTGGATCCTCGAAGCAAGTCCCGGTAGGGAGAACTCCTCCGGGATGATGCTTTTTCTCGCCAACATCCTTACTGCATTTGCAATAGAGGAAAAAAATCGGATGGTTTCAGTAAACCGAAGTGTTTTTTAGTGCGTAATTCTCCTGTCAGCTTGCGGAAAACATGATTCAAAGTTTGATAAATTCGTATTATTTTGCAAAGTTTTTCATCAATTTGATTTAAATGAACTTCTTTCACATTAAGGTTGGTAGCTCCAGCGCCACTTCCAAAAAGTTGTACTGACGGGTGAGAGTTTCCAGGCAGTCACAGACCCAGGGCGCATCCCAAATTCTCTTGACGTAGCTGCTCCGCTCTATGGGCGGGATGCAATGCACTGCTGGCTTTGTTCAACAAAGAGGAAACCCCAGTAATTACTTCTAAATTGTGTTTTTGTTTTATTGATTAAAAAGCCAAACAATATATGTGTACCCGTTGGACCGTATGTTTAGTTAATTAATCAATACCGGTATTTGAGGTAATGGTTAAACCATCCCATTACTGGGTCCAAATTAAAATATCATTGATGTTTTATTTTTAAACAAGGCAAGTGTGATAGAAAAATGACTCAACAGTAAGCAAATTATTGCTGTGTTATTACATTATTATAGGGATGATTATTAGGATAGGTCCACTTCCCATTGATGACCAAGAGATGGCGCCATTTAGTAAGCGAGGAGGTGTGGTGTGTTGTGTGTGAGAATGAGAGTGAGTGTGTGTGTGTGTGTGTGTGTGTGTGTGTGTGTGTGTGTGTGTGTGTGTGTGTGTGTGTGTGTGTGAGCGTTTTAAACCCAAAAAGCACTTTCAACTCAAAGCACATTTTTATTATCAGTTCAAGTGTAAAAAAGGTAGGCACACAGTGTAATGATCAACTATGTCTATATTTAAAACATCTGTTAATTATACACAATGTACATATGAGACAGACACAAGCCCACAATAAAATGGAAAAGACAACCTGTAGTCTTGGAATAAAATGGAAAATATTTCTGAATTCCCAAGATTGAAAATATAAATAGTAAAAGCAGAGAATATGATATAATCTCTGTGATATGGATCAAGGATATCTGCAGCCTTACAATAAAATGGAAAATGAATCCAGGTGAAAGCTATAATTGCTTATTTATGTCACTTGTTAAATAAACGTCAATCACTGTAGATGAAGGGAGGAGACCCGGTTAAATAAGGATTTTTAAGCCTTGAGACAATTGAGACATGGATTGTGTATGTGTGCCATTCAGAGGGTGAATGGGCAAGACAGAATATTTAAGTGCCTTTGAACGGGGTATGGTAGTAGGTGCCAGGCGCACCGGTTTGAGTTTGTCAAGAACTGCAACGCTGCTGTGTTTTTATATCTAGAAGCTAAAAGTTTTTTGGGGCTGTCCCCATAGAACAGGATTCCCCAACTGGCGGCCCGCAGGCCCGAATTTGGCCCGCGGGTGGTTTTATTTGCCCCCCCCCAAGCTTTCTGAGCACCCCCCCTACAAAACAAAACAGGAAATCAGCTCCAAGTTATTTAAATTTAAGAAATCTATTCCCTCTATTCCCAATTTAATAAATCTATTCCCTTCTATTCCCAATTTAAGAAATCTATTCCCATCTATTCCCAATTTAAGAAATCTATTCCCCTCTATTCCCAATTTAATAAATCTATTCCCCTCTATTCCCAATTTAATAAATCTATTCCCCTCTATTCCCAATTTAATAAATCTATTCCCCTCTATTCCCAATTTAATAAATCTATTCCCCTCTATTCCCAATTTAATAAATCTATTCCCCTCTATTCCCAATTTAATAAATCTATTCCCCTCTATTCCCAATTTAATAAATCTATTCCCCTCTATTCCCAATTTAATAAATCTATTCCCCTCTATTCCACATACTGTAATAGAGACACGTGATCGTATACAAATGTAAGGTTGAATATGATTATGTTTTAGTTAAACATTATATCTGTTTGGGCTTCTAGCAGGCAAACCCAAAAGGGTTCTCCTATGGGAACAGCCAAAGAACCCTTCTGGAACTGTGTTTTAGAAGTGTAGAACAGACAGCCATAGCCGTACACACCACAGCCTTGCCTTCAAATTCATCAGAGGGACAATAGCCTACTACCACTCATCTCCAATGTCATTCTCCTAGACTATACAGTTGAAGTCAGAGGTTTACATACACTTAGGTTGGAGTCATTCAAATTTGTTTTTCAACCACTCCACAAATTTCTTGTTAATTAACAAACTATAGTTTTGTGAAGTCGGTTAGGACATCTACTTCATGCATGACAAAAGTAATTTTCCCAACAATTGTTAACAGACAGATTGTTTCACTGTTTTACATTTCCAGTGGGTCAGAAGTTTACATACACTAAGTTGACTGTGCCTTTAAACAACATGGAACATTTCAGAAAATGATGTCATGGCTTTAGAAGCTTCTGAAAGGCTAATTGACATCATTTGAGTCAATTGGAGGTGTACCTGTGGATGTATTTCAAGGCCTACCTTCAAACTCAGTGCCTCTTTGCTTGACATCATGGGCAAATCAAAAGAAATCAGCCAAGGCCTCAGAAAAATAATTGTAGACCTACACAAGTCTGGTTCATCCTCAGGAGCAATTTACAAACACCTGAAGGTACCACGTTCATCTGTACAAACAATAGTATGCAAGTATAAACACCATGGGAACATACAGCCGTCATACCACTCAGGAAGGAGACGCATTCTGTCTTCTAGAGACGAGCATAGTTTGGTTCGAAAAGTGCAAATCAATCCCAGAACAACAGCAAAGGACCTTGTGAAGATGCTGGAGGAAACAGGTACAAATCTTTCTATATCCACAGCTAAACAAGTCCTATATCAACATAACCTGAAAGGCCGCTCATCAAGGAAGAAGCCACTGCTCCAAAACCGCCATAAAAAAGCCAGACAACGGTTTGCAACTGCACATGGGGACAAATATTGTACTTTTTGGAGAAATGTCCTCTGGTCTGATGAAACAAAAACAGAACTGTTTGGCCATAATGACCATCGTTATGTTTTGAGGAAAAAGGGGGAAGCCGAAGAACACCATCCCCACCGTGAAGAACGGGGGTGGCAGCATCATGTTGTGGTGGTGGCAGCATCATGTTGTGGTGGTGCTTTGCTGCAGAAGGGACTGGTCCACTTGACAAAATAGATGTCATCATGAGGAAAGAACATTATGTGGATATATTGAAGCAACATCTCAAGACATCAGTCAGGAAGTTAAAGCTTGGTCGCAAATGGGTCTTCCAAATGGACAATGACCCCAAGCATACTTCCAAAGTTGTGGCAAAATGGCTTAAGGAAAACAAAGTCAAGATATTGGACTGGCCATCACAAAGCCCTGACTTCAATCCCATAGAAAATTTGTGGGCAGACCTGAAAAAGCGTGTGCGAGCAAGGAGGCCTACAAACCTGACTCAGTTACACCAGCTCTGTCAGGAGGAATGGGCCAAAATTCACCCAACTTATTGTGGGAAGATTGTGGAAGGCTACCTGAAACGTTTGACCCAAGTTAAACTATTTAAAGGCAATGCTACCAAATACTAATTGAGTGTATGTAAACTTCTGACCCACTAGGAATGTGATGAAAGAAATTAAAGCTGAAATAAATAATTCTCTCTACTATTATTCTGACATTTGACATTCTTAAAATAAAGTGGTGATCCTAACTGACCTAAAACAGGGAATTTTTACTCGGATTAAATGTCAGGAATTGTGAAAAACTGAGTTTAAATGTATTTGGCTAAGATGTATGTAAACTTCCGACTTCAACTGTATATCAGTGCTCTATATCTATAGTCATTCTGCTCTCATGATGTCATCGTTCTAGAGAGGGGTGAGTGTTGTGTCTCCACGCTTTCTGACAGACTGACTGACTCCAAAGTGCTGCTTGCCCATAAAAAGACAACTCTGGTGAAGGATAGCAGCCACACTATAGGGGCCATGTGGTTGACCTTTGGCCTTTACATGGACCCCCAGCCACAGCAGAAGCTAAATTAAATATATTAAATATATTAAATTAAATATACTTAGCTGCTACTCACTTATAATGTATACAATGGAGAGTATGGAGGTTGAGGGAGATACGTAGCCTGGAATCCAAGCTAAACGAAACAATGGTTCAGTCTTGTTTAACCAGGCTAGAAGACGCCTACCCATTCATAGATTATAGAGAGGGAGTCTTGAGTTGAAAACACGAGTGGGAAAACAGACCACACGTGTGTAAGGAAAGTAGGGCAGGAATTCTGGGTCATGAGTTTGAGATTGAATAAGAATGAAGAATGATTTAAAAACGAATTTCTTGAGATGAGAAACCGCTTTACACTGACAAACAAAACAACACAGCAGTATATCAGTAAAAACAGACATTCTTCAAAGTGTAGCTTACAATAATCAGTTTGGCATTCAGGCTATAATACAATACAAAGAAGTCAATATAAAATGATCATTGTTCGATATGCAAAATAACTATAAATATTCAGGTACTACAGTAGGACAGTGGCACAGCTCCCCAGAAACCAGGTTTAATACTGAAAATAGAAACCACTTTCCTTACCAATTACACCAGCCAGCACCATGTATGGTAGAAACTAACGCTGGCCTGGCTTATGGCAGGTAGAAGAAAGTGGAATCTTCCCTTATCATTTAGGGCTGGATCTTAACTTAACACCAACAAGCGTAACTCCACGTTTTCACATACATCTTGACATGGATGTGTGGTTTACAGTACACAAGTTCTGTATGAGTTGAAGTTAGGCCTGCACATCTCACATTAAGATTCAGTCCTTTAGAGAACACCCATTGGGTGAAAGCTGTCCTTTTCCAAAGAGGAGTCAGTGACCACTAAATGTCCACAGTCCCATGGTTCAGTCAGCATCGCATCTAATCAGACAGACAAAGGGTCACCAGGCTAAAAATGCTCCAGCGATATACCCTACAGTGTTCGTACCAATGTAGTAATACTACACTATACCTGCTTATTGCTTACCTATGAATAATGGTGTAAAATATATGCATACATCATATAGTAATAAGTAACTAAATATATCATTTAAACATAAAACATTTAAGTAAAGCTTTGTAAAATTGTAATCATATTTAACGACCGATTGTGATCCTTACACGACCAAATTAATAGGTCACTCATTCAATCAATAACTCAATAACTAATACATTACCAATAATCAACACAAGAAGGCCATCAGTGGTGCTTTGGGAAGCAGTGTTTCCCCTACCATTACCAAGTGGAGGTGGTCAACCGGCCTGGCTCCATTTCCCTGTCTAAAACCTACAGTATGAGCTTCAGTCAATAATGGTAATAATATCTGGAACTCTGCGCCCCACCTAAGCATTGTGGGAAACACTGAGGAGGCTGATTCATTGATAGACTGATGGTGTGCTGGCTGACAGTGTGTGGGCCTACATGTCAGCCCTGACGAAGGAAGCGAACATGCCGTCCTCGTTCTCCAGAAGGGTCTCTGGTTTGTCCATCTCTAAGATGTTCCCTCGCTTCATCACGATCACCAGGTCAGCTTCCAGGATGGTGTGGACACGATGCTGCATGAAGAACACACACACAGACACACAGACGCACACAGACACACACAGACACACAGACGCACACAGACACACACAGACGCACACAGACACACACAGACACACACAGACACACAGACACACACAGACGCACACAGACGCACACAGACAGACGCACACAGACACACACAGACGCACACAGACACACACAGACACACAGACGCACAGACACACAGACACACACAGACGCACACAGACACACACAGACACACAGACGCACACAGACACACACAGACACACAGACGCACACAGACACACGCAGACAGACAGACGCACACAGACGCACACAGACGCACACAGACACACACAGACACACAGACACACAGACACACAGACACACACAGACGCACACAGACACACACAGACACACAGACGCACACAGACACACAGACACACACAGACACACACAGACGCACACAGACGCACGCAGACACACAGACGCACACAGACGCACACAGACGCACACAGACACACACAGACACACACAGACGCACACAGACGCACGCAGACAGACAGACACACAGACACACACAGACGCACACAGACACACAGACGCACAGACACACAGACAGACGCAGACAGACACACGACACAGACAGACACACGCACACAGACAGACACACACACAGACGCACACAGACAGACACAGACAGACACAGACACAGACAGGCACATGCACCCAGACAGACACACACACACACAGACGCACACAGACAGACACACACACACACACAGACACACACAGACACACACAGACACACACAGACACACACAGACGCACACAGACGCACGCAGACAGACAGACGCACACAGACACACACAGACGCACACAGACACACAGACGCACAGACGCACACAGACAGACGCAGACAGACACACGCACACAGACAGACACACGCACACAGACAGACACACACACACACACAGACGCACACAGACAGACACACACACACACACAGACGCACACAGACAGACACACGCACACAGACAGACACACGCACACAGACAGACACACACACACACACAGATGCACACAGACAGACACAGACAGACACAGACACACAGACAGACACATGCACCCAGACAGACACATGCACACAGACAGACACACACAGACGCACACAGACACACACACACAGACAGACACACAGACATTACATTACATTTGATTGAGTGTTTAGTTACACAAACAAAGAGGAAGGGATGTAATGCAGCTTTGATTTGTAATGTAGCCAGACAGACAGAGATAAACTGTGCTGAGAAACACATACCTGAATGTATTTTCATTTAGTCTTATCTCACAACCCCAAGAGTCATCCTCCAAGAGCCAACTGCTAAGATTAGATGTCGTACCCCTCCTTAACCCCCAGACAGATTAGATGTCGTACCCCTCCTTAACCCCCAGACAGATTAGATGTCGTACCCCTCCTTAACCCCCAGACAGATTAGATGTCGTACCCCTCCTTAACCCCCAGACAGATTAGATGTTGTACCCTCCTTAACCCCAGACAGATTAGATGTTGTAGCCCTCATCTCCCAGACAGATTAGATGTCGTACCCCTCCTTAACCCCCAGACAGATTAGATGTTGTACCCTCCTTAACCCCCAGACAGATTAGATGTCGTACCCCTCCTTAACCCCAGACAGATTAGATGTCCCCCTCCTTAACCCCCAGACAGATTAGATGTTGTAGCCCTCCTTTAACCCCCAGCCAGATTAGATGTAGTACCCCTCTCTTTAACCCCCAGACAGATGTGATGTAGTATCCCTCTCTTTAACCCCCAGACAGTTTAGATGTAGTATCCCTCTCTTTAACCCCCAGACAGATGTGATGTAGTATCCCTCTCTTTACCCCCAGACAGATTAGACGTAGTATCCCTCTCTTTACCCCAGACAGATTGGATATAGTATCCCTCTCTTTTACCCCCAGACAGATTAGATGTAGTATCCCTCTCTTTAACCCCCAGACAGATTACCCCAACCCCAGACAGATTAGATGTAGTATCCCTCTTTTTACCCCCAGACAGATTAGATGTAGTATCCCTCTTTACCCCCAGACAGATTAGATGTAGTATCCCTGTCTTTAACCCCAGACAGATTAGATGTAGTATCCCTCTTTTTACCCCCAGACAGATTAGATGTAGTATCCCTCTCTTTAACCCCCAGACAGATTAGATGTAGTATCCCTCTCTTTAACCCCCAGACAGATTAGATGTAGTATCCCTCTCTTTACCCCCAGACAGATTAGATGTAGTATCCCTCTCTTTACCCCCAGACAGATTAGATGTAGTATCCCTGTCTTTAACCCCCAGACAGATTAGATGTAGTATCCCTCTCTTTTACCCCCAGACAGATTACATGTAGTATCCCTCTCTTTAACCCCCAGACAGATTAGATGTAGTATCTCTTTAACCCCCAGACAGATTACATGTAGTATCTCTTTAACTCCCAGACAGATTACATGTAGAATCTCTTTTAACCCCAGACAGATTAGATGTAGTATCCCTCTTTTTACCCCCAGACAGATTACATGTAGAATCTCTTTAACCCCAGACAGATTACATGTAGAATCTCTTTAACCCCAGACAGATTACATGTAGTATCTCTTTAACTCCCAGACAGATTACATGTAGTATCCCTTCTTTAACCCACAGACAGATTACATGTAGTATCTCTTTAACCCCCAGACAGATTACATGTAGTATCTCTTTAACTCCCAGACAGATTACATGTAGAATCTCTTTAACCCCCAGACAGATTACATGTAGTATCTCTTTAACTCCCAGACAGATTACATGTAGAATCTCTTTAACCCCAGACAGATTAGATGTAGTATCCCTCTTTAACCCCCAGACAGATTAGATGTAGTATCTCTTTAACCCCAGACAGATTAGATGTAGTACCCCTCTTTAACCCCAGACAGATTAGATGTAGTACCCCTCTTTAACCCCAGACAGATTAGATGTAGTACCCCTCTAACCCCAGACAGATTAGATGTAGTACCCCTCTTTAACCCCAGACAGATTAGATGTAGTATCTCTTTAACCCCCAGACAGATTAGATGTAGTATCTCTTTAACCCCAGACAGATTAGATGTAGTACTCCTCTTTAACCCCCTGACAGTGGTCTCAGACAGCATGCAGTACCAACCCGGGAGGCTGTAGAGGCCTGGAAGGCAGGGTGGGACAGGGCCTACTTGTGAGTCCTCACTAAGACACTGAAGAGGCTGTCCTGCTGTGCTAGCAGGTTGACTGCAGAGTCACACTCCACTAGCTGCCCCGCAGAACACCAGCACCTGTTCAGCCTCCAAGATGGAGGACACCAGGTGCTGGGTGGCAGAACGGAGAGAAGGAACCAAGGATAGATGGGAAGACAGAAGGAGAGGAGCAAGGACAGACAGACAGGGAAAACAAGGAAAAGAAGACAGGTGAAAGAAGGACAGCAGACAAGCTGTTTGAGTCTCAAGAGGCTAACGTGTCGATTCAGAGTTGAGATCTGCAGCACGCTTAACTTAAATATCCATCAATCTCCCACTGACATCAATCAATTATTTACAGGAATGTTCGAGTTGCGCCTTATCTCAACTCTGAATCGGTCCATAAATGCATTTGGAGGCGTGAGAAGCATTTGGAGATATGAGAAGCATCTGGAGATATGAGAAGCATCTGGAGATATGAGAAGCAGAGGTACAGTATGATGAAACAGGAGACATTGGAAAGATAGGATGAAGGAGAGGAGGAAATCTAAAAGCCAGGAGAAATCAGCTAGTCCTAGTCTCTATGCTTTCTCCAAGGATTGATCCATAGAGAGAGAGAGCAGACCAAGAGGAGTCTCCACATCTATACAGAGAATACCTTCCAGATCTGACCTTTCCACCTAATGACCTACAGGCTGCAACAGACTTACTGCAATAGTGACGACTGTTCGGTCGGCGAAGGCTGTCATCACCACCTTCTGTAAGACATTCTCCTATAGGGGTGAGAAATGACATGTAGGTCAGCCCTTTTGGTCGTGGACCAAATGGGACCCTATTCCTTGCATAGTGCACAACTTTTGACAAGGGCTCTATGGCTCTTAGTGCACTTTACAGGGAATAGTGTGTCATCTGGAGCACAGTCTTAGATACAGCCATGCACACTCCACAGCAATGTCACTACATTGTGAGTGCTGTCCCCTCTTCGCTGTCTGCATCAGTGTGATGGTAGTTTGATAGAGTGTACCTGTCAGGGTCAAAGGTTAATGCTACGGCTGTGATCATAATGTCCTCATATTGATGTTGGCCTGCTTGTCCCTACAAAAAAACAAACAGAGAGTTGCACACTCTATATATAAACGGCCAGTAATTTATATATAAACGGCCAGGGATTGGAGCTATGAACTCTGCATGCCACCGGACTGAAACCTGAGAGGCTGGAGGAGAGTGACGGTCCTCACTGTTGCGCAACAATCGCAACAAAACTTAACGGCCCCTAAAGATAGAATCCTTAATTGAAACAATAACAACGTGTTCTCCCAGCCTCAGGATGGGGCTGGAGAGTAGAATCACTCTCAATACAGAGACAGAGCTGTGGACGCAAGGACTGACCATCCATGATATCAACATTATAGTTGTAAACATGTTTTGAGGCTTTACAGTGTTTGTTTACATTTACATCGTTTACAAACATTGGAGTAAAACAAGGTTATATTTGTGGTTCTGATGGGGTACGACAGTTGAACTACGCTCATTTATCAGTTATGTTCTTTAAGAATCAATGGGTACACATCATTCATTTATACGTCCAAAATGGATATATCAACTAAGGATTCAGGCTTTCATGGAAATCAGTGCTTCATTTCCAAACAGGGGGCCTAATGAAGAGTATGTGGCTGGTTGAAATACATGGACGTGTGTTCTGCTATTGACCAAACCTCTATGTACAGGGCTCAATAATGAACGTCATATGTAACCCTGGCAACTCAAATTATAAACGCGTAATAGGAGGACAAATATAAAGATGTCTGGTTTGTGTTTTATAATGTATCTGACATTATACTTGTGCTTTATGTTTGTACCCATATGAGGTGAAAGTAATGTCATAGATCTGTATGTAAACAATGAAACATATGATGATAATGTCACTAAAGAGCTAGTGATGGAGGGTACATGGCTGTTAGGGTGTGTGTGCTCACCGTTGCCATGTCGATGGATGCAGTGGCTTCATCCATAATGAGGATGGAGCTCTTCCTGACGAAGGCTCTGGCCAGACAGAACAACTGCCTCTGACCCACACTGAAGTTCTCCCCTCCCTCTGTCACCACCGCGTCTGGAACACACACACACACACACACACACACACACACACACACACACACACAGTTGTTATTAAGGCAATCGTCTTTCTGAAATCTCACATTTTAGTAGCATATTCTCCGATTAGTTTTTCCTTCCAATATGCTTTCCCAAAGATTGTGTGGTTAGAGGTGGCCAGATTGTGTGGTTAGAGGTGGCCAGATTGTGTGGTTAGAGGTGGCCAGATTGTGTGGTTAGAGGTGGCCAGATTGTGTGGTTAGAGGTGGCCAGATTGTGTGGTTAGAGGTGGCCAGATTGTGTGGTTAGAGGTGGCCAGATTGTGTGGTTGGTTGATTGTGCCAGATTGTGTGGTTAGAGGTGGCCAGATTGTGTGGTTAGAGGTGGCCAGATTATGTGGTTAGAGGTGGCCAGATTGTGTTGTTGCGGGTTGCCAGATTGTGTGATTGCAGGCTGCCAGATTGTGTTGTTGCGGGTTGCCAGATTGTGTGGTTGGAGGTGGCCAGATTGTGTTGTTGGAGGTTGCCAGATTGTGTGGTTGCAGGTTGCCAGATTGTGTGATTGTAGGTGGCCAGATTGTGTAGTTGGAGGTTGCCAGATTGTGAGGTTGCAGGTGGCCAGATTGTGAGGTTGCAGGTTGCCAGATTGTGAGATTGCAGGTGGCCAGATTGTGTGATTACAGATTGCCAGATTTCAAACACTTTCCCCAAATCCCAGTTGTAGGATTCCCAGTATTACAGACCTAGATGTGACAGACAGACAGACAGACAGACAGACAGACAGACAGACAGACAGACAGACAGACAGACAGACAGACAGACAGACAGACAGACAGACAGACAGACAGGCAGGCAGGCAGGCAGGCAGGCAGGCAGGCAGGCAGGCAAACACATACCTAGTCCCCCAGAAAGGGCTTTGACCATGTTCTTCAGCTGGGCGATTTCTAGCGCCTCCCACAGTCTGTCATCAGTACAGGTACGCTCTGGGTCCAGGTTAAACCTGCCAGGGAGACATGACATCAGTACAGGTACGCTCTGGGTCCAGGTTAAACCTGCCAGGGAGACATGACATCAGTACAGATACTATCTGAAATACAGAGAGACAGAGAGAGGGACAGAGAGAGGGACAAAGAGAGACAAACAGACAGGGAGAGACCAGGCAGGAGAGAGAGAACCCACTACTGTCTGTGGATGACCATAACAGGCAATGGCCCAGTGTTTGGACTGGGGCCCATCCTCTTAGCTAAAACTCCCGCAGCACACAGCCAGAGGGGATCCTCACTCACTACCACACTATCTCGTACTACAACTGTTCCACTGGGTCTAATGATGTGGCAATGCTTAACCATAGTGAGGCATCTATAGTAGCTCTGGCTGTCTCTCTCTAACTGCCATCGGCACAGTGTTATTGTAGGACCAATCACCCAAGGCCTCCGTTCATGTAAACATCGCCATGGCAACAGGCTGGCTCAACGCACAGTCCTCTCACTTACTGCCACATTGGATGGGTCATTATTTCTTATCGGGACGAGAACGTCTTTCTAAATAAACACCACATGCTCTTTGTGTTTTATAACAAACACAGCAGCTCAGTTATCTGCTAATACTCCAAACATCTTCAAGCTGTGGTACTACAGAGAGAGAGAGAGAGAGAGAGAGAGAGAGAGAGAGAGAGAGAGAGAGAGAGGGAGGGAGGGGGAGGAGAGAGAGAGAGAGACTATCCAATGTCCTGGGAGCAGGATGAACTTTCATGACGTCTGCTGAGGAGTTTCATATTTTAACCAAACAAACAAGCTAAATTTGTTTAGCTTCATTTTTACTTCATAAAGTCAACTGAATTAGGCCCACTGTTACTGTTCTGTTATTGTCTTCTGAACAATATATCATAGGACACTAAAGTTGTTTTCTACCCATTTGTAGGCAGACGGTTATCTGTTCAACTTCCTAAACCACAACACTGTAGTCCTCATGGCAGTCGCTGTGTGGAAACAAAGGTGGCAATGATTATACATTGATTATAATCTACTGATCTATTTCTCCACTGAGAGGCATGAGGAAGTTACTGTTTATTATAATGTGTCTCTTATGTCAGCTTCTGGGCACGTTCCTGTGTGCATGTCTGTGATTGTCAACAGCCAGAGCACGTGGTCCTGACCCAGTATCTGAACCAGTACACACCGGCTCACACACACACTGACTGGCTCTCACACAGACACACACACACCTGGTTCTTCACTGCACGTACAGTGTCCTGGTAAGGGTTCTAACATTCTAAGGTTCTACACGTAGCCGACGTACCGGATGGATCCGCTGAACAGCACCGGGTCCTGGAGGATGATGGACAGACGAGACCTCAGGGTCTGGAGGGGCAGCTTACAGATGTCTATACCATCAATGATGATCCGTCCTGAGAGGAGATGCAGAGAGAGATACAGACAGAGAGAGATATACAGACAGAGAGAGAGAGATACAGACAGAGATACAGACAGAGAGAGAGAGATACAGACAGAGAGAGAGAGAGAGATACAGACAAAGATACAGACAGAGAGAGAGAGATACATACAGAGATACAGACAGAGAGAGAGATACATACAGAGATACAGACAGAGAGAGAGATATACAGACAGAGAGAGAGAGAGATATACAGAGAGAGAGAGAGAGATACAGACAGAGAGAGATACAGACAGAGAGAGAGAGATACAGACAGAGATACAGACAGAGAGAGAGATACATACAGAGATAGAGAGATACATACAGAAAGACAGAGAGAGAGATACAGACAGAGAGAGAGAGATACATACAGAGATACAGACAGAGAGAGAGAGATACAGACAGAGAGAGAGAGATACATACAGAGATACAGACAGAGAGAGATACAGACAGAGAGAGAGAGATACATACAGAGATAGAGAGATACATACAGAGATACAGACAGAGAGAGAGAGATACATACAGAGATACAGACAGAGAGACAGATACAGAGATACAGACAGAGAGAGAGAGATACATACAGAGATAGAGAGATACAGACAGAGAGAGAGAGATACAGACAGTGAGAGAGAGATACATACAGAGATACAGACAGAGATAGAAAGATACAGACAGAGAGAGAGAGATACATACAGAGATACAGACAGAGAGAGAGATACATACAGAGATACAGACAGAGATAGAGAGATACAGACAGAGAGAGAGAGATACAGACAGAGAGAGAGAGATACATACAGAGATAGAGAGATACATACAGAGATACAGACAGAGAGAGAGAGAGATACATACAGAGATACAGACAGAGATAGAGAGATATATACAGAGATACAGACAGAGTGAGATACATACAGAGAGAGAGAGATACATACAGAGATACAGACAGAGATACAGACAGAGAGAGAGATACATACAGAGATAGAGACAGAGATACAGACAGAGAGAGAGAGATACATACAGAGATACATACAGATACAGACAGAGAGAGAGATACAGACAGAGATAGAGAGATACATACAGAGATACAGACAGAGAGAGAGATACATACAGAGATACAGACAGAGAGAGAGAGATACATACAGAGATACAGACAGAGATACAGACAGAGAGAGAGAGATACATACAGAGATAGAGAGATACATACAGAGATACAGACAGAGAGAGAGAGATACATACAGAGATAGAGAGATACATACAGAGATACAGACAGAGAGAGATACATACAGAGATACAGACAGAGAGAGAGAGATACATACAGAGAGAGAGATACATACAGAGATACAGACAGAGAGAGAGAGATACATACAGAGATACATACAGAGATAGAGAGATACATACAGAGATACAGACAGAGAGAGAGAGAGAGATACATACAGAGATACATACAGAGATAGAGAGATACATACAGAGATACAGACAGAGAGAACATACAGAGATACATACAGAGATACATACAGAGATAGAGAGATACATACAGAGATACAGACAGAGATAGAGAGATACATACAGAGATAGAGAGATACATACAGAGATACAGACAGAGAGAGAGAGATACATACAGAGATACAGACAGAGAGAGAGAGATACAGACAGAGACAGAGAGAGAGAGAGATACAGACAGAGATACAGACAGAGAGAGAGAGAGATACAGACAGAGACAGAGAGAGAGATACATACAGAGATACAGACAGAGAGAGAGAGAGAGATACAGACAGAGACAGAGAGAGAGAGAGAGATACATACAGAGATACAGACAGAGATAGAGAGATACATACAGAGAGAGAGAGATACATACAGAGATACAGACAGAGAGAGAGATACATACAGAGATACAGACAGAGATAGAGAGATACAGACAGAGAGAGAGAGAGAGATACAGACAGAGACAGAGAGAGAGAGATACAGAAAGAGAGAGAGAGCATCAACGCATATATGGTCTGGTTGTTGATGCCATTCTGTTCTGTACATTGTAGAAGATTACACAAGTAAGCTGAACATCACATTTATTATCATTACTCACTGAAGAAATTTCACGTTTCTCCTCTATTTATTTAGTCTATTTCTGGGGACATTATCTTCCCAAGAATGTCCACTGGCGAGTCTATTAGAACGACTACAGTCAACATCGTAGTGTTCAAGCTCGCTCCCTCTGCCTTTATAAGGGGACACTGGTAACAAATATGTGTCTTAATTCATTGTTAAGTAAAATACATTTGTCTGCGGCAGCAGTGGTCATGTGGAAAAAGAGAGCATGTTGGGTTTGGTGAAATATGGGTTTGTCTGAATCGGCTGACTAGGAGTGGTGTAAATACAAAGATTATTCAGAGTAAAACCTGAATATTATCATATGGTTGTTTATCAGCGGATTCTGACAAACTGATGTTCAACGTAGGAAATAAATCCAGAACATTATGTTTTGATTATTCTAATTATGACATTTGGCCAGAGGCTGGAGATATGCATACTAACAATAACAGGCCCCCTGCAGAAAGTTGTGTACAAAGGACAACTAAATATGACATCATCATAGGATGTCAGGATGACAGTGACCACAGGGCCGTACTGTGTAAACAGAGGAAACTAAAAGGAGGCTATGGATTTCAGCAGAGGACCTATTTCCCTTTATCAGATGAGAATAAACACAGCTCCACTCAAACTAACTATCATATTATAAGCTTCCCTCTGACTTTTGAATGGGCACTTTGGGACAGGAAAGTCAAGGAAACAGTTTGACCTTTGGTGTCAGCGTTTGGTTGCAGTCACCATAGTTATGTTATGTCCACTAACACTTCACTTCTGAAAAAGAGTTGGAGGGCCTGTGAGGTGGACTGTGAGGTGGACTGTGAGGTGGACTGTGAGGTGGACTGTGAGGAGGAATGTGAGGTGGACTGTGAGGAGGACTGTGAGGAGCACTGTGGGAAGGACTGTGAGGAGCACTGTGGGGAGGACTGTGAGGTGTACTGTGAGGTGGATTGTGGGGAGGACTGTGGGGAGGACTGTGAGGAGCAATGTGAGTAGGACTGTGGGGAAGACTGTGGAGAGGACTGTGAGGAGCAATGTGAGGAGGACTGTGGGGAGGACTGTGGAGAGGACTGTGGAGAGGACTGTGAGGAGCACTGTGGGGAGGACTGTGGGGAGGACTGTGAGGTGGACTGTGGGGAGGATTGTGGGGAGGACTGTGAGGACTGTGAGGTGGACTGTGAGGAGGATTGTGGGGAGGACTGTGGGGGAGGACTGTGGGGAGGACTGTGGGGAGGATTGTGGGGAGGACTGTGGGGAGGACTGTGGGGAGGACTGTGAGGAGCACTGTGGGGGGATTGTGGGGAGGACTGTGGGGAGGATTGTGGGGAGGATTGTGAGAGGGTTTTGTATAACCACTTCTTTCAATTTACTGTAAAATAAAACCAGACAGTCACTATGAGGGAGCTGTGTAACGAGTGCTAGACCTGAGCATCAAGGCTCCTGTCCACAGCTTCAGAGACCTTCTACACCTGAATCACAGGAGACTAACCTTCAAACACGTCGACCATATTGAAGAAGGCCAGAGAGAGGGAGGACTTTCCACTTCCTGTGCGTCCACAGATGCCCACCTAGAGAGAGGAGAGGGAGAAAGAGGGATTAGTTATTAAACCGTCATTTCACGCCAGTAGGAGACACAATCTGTCACAGCTTGGCCCTCTATTCTCAGGAACAAGACTAGGAGTTTTTCCTCACAAGGTAAGTCCTACAGAAATGTCAATTTAACAGTACATTACTGTAAAGTTTACAGTAACATAGTGTCCCTTTTTTTCAGTAACTAACAGGCAACTGGCTGGCAGTAAATGACCTTAAAAACAACAGGATTGTATTTTTTACAGTGTAGTTACTGTAAAAGATGGAGCTACCCATAAACAAGCAGTCAGCCTCACATACAACCACAACACATTACTATTAGATCTGGACCGAATTACACAGTTCCACACTCACGCTTTCTCTCATTGGTCAAAGACACCACACACACACACAGCCAGGCCTCTCTACTAAAGGTGTATATCCCCAGATTTAAGATGTTTGAGTATATGAGGATTACTGTGATACCTAAACTGAGTCAGATTTAAAGGGGAATACAGGGTGGTTGTAGAAATTGAGGCTCAGCAGGAGACACTAAAATCATCATGATCTTCCAGACATAATATCAGCCCTGGAATGCTTATGAGACACAGTCACAGATACACAGATAGAGAGATACCTAATATCCAGTCTTACTTATAAAACACTCACAGATACACAGATAGAGAGATACATATTAACCAGCTCTGCTTATAAAACACTCACAGATACACAGATAGAGAGATACCTAATATCCAGCCTTGCTTATAGAGCACGGAGTCAAAGAGCGATACTAGAACATCTACTTCAGTCCTGGTGTCACGACTTCAGTCCTGGTGTCACGACTTCAGTCCTGGTGTCACGACTTCAGTCCTGGTGTCACGACTTCAGTCCTGGTGTCACGACGTCTGCCGTAGTTGGTCCCTCTCCTTGTTCGGTGGTTGACGTCACCAGTTTTCTTGCCGCCGCCGATCCACTTTTCATTTTCCATTTGTTTTGTCTTCATTGTACACACCTGGTTTCCATCCCATAATTATATGTTCCTTATTTAACCCTGTGGTTCCCCCCTGGTTTTGTGCGTGTTTGTTCGTTGTAAGTTGGTCTGTATGCTGTGCCTGACTCTGCCTTACCTGCTACACCTAGACGCCTTACACCTGGCTATGAACCCAGCATGAACGAACACACCTGATTCAACAAGTCAAGGGCTCCATGAACTACTCAAATCAAATCAAAATAAAATAAAATCAAATGTATTTATATAGCCCTTCGTACATCAGCTGATATCTCAAAGTGCTGTACAGAATCAGTTGAATAATGTGTGTTGCAGTGGAGGCTGCTGAGGGGAGGACGGCTCATAATAACGACTGGATCGGAGTGAATGGAATGGCATCAACTCATGTGTTTGATGTGTTTGATACCATTCTACCTATTCCACTCCAGCCGTTACCACGAGCCCGTCCTCCCCAATTAAGGTGCCACCAACTTCCTGTGGTGTGTTGGTACTGGGCTGGATCAAAAGCCTGCACAACCCGTGTCTCTCTAAGACCAGGACTGAAGAACACGGTCTCAGAAGGAGTTCTAGTAGCTCTGTATCTCTGATTCTCTGCTCTGGACTGGATATCTCTCTCTACCTGTGTATCTGCATTCAGGCTCCTCACAGCAGAAGTGAAGCAGCCTCATCCGTCAGGTCAGATAGCAGGAGTCTGCTGAGGTACAGTAACACTGCCCTGAGAGAACGGACATGTGTGTGCAGAAAGCGGTAAGACGCACGCCACACAGAGTCACCGCGACCAACTAGTCCGTTTCTTCACTACGTGTCAACTCACCGTTGCGTTTAGACACAGGGCTGTGATTCAAACAGAAAGTAAACGTCTGCTTGCTTTTCACTGCTTTCACTGCGTTCAAAAGTGATCTTTATTCAGCGATATAGTCAGGAACAACGTGTGATGTCACAGTTGCATTAAGGGAGGGATCTGTGAGTGGGTGTGACTTAGCTTCTGTCCGGGGTTGCTTAGCTCCCTAAATGTGATCTTTATTGAAGCTACAGCAACAATGTTCCATCTCACAGTTGCTTTAAGACACAGAGCTGTTACTTACCTTCTGTCCGGGGTTGATGTAGGCATTAACGTGTTTGAGGACAGGCTTCAGAAGGGGGTCGTAACGGACACACAGATCCTGGATCTTTATCTCTCCATGCTGGGGCCAGTCCTCGGGGACCTGGGTGGTATCTGGAAAGAACACATATAGTCAACCATTAACAAAACATGAATGAGATGTGTAATTATATACTGTGATCACACACAATAACTAGGGCTAGCAGTTTGTTCTTGACAGGAACAGAAAAACTCTGGGCCCTAGTTATAGCCTACGGCACAATGACACATACAGTAGTACATCCAGGACAGTCATACAGTAGTGAATTTGGGGACAGTCATACAGTAGTACATCCATGACAGTCATACAGTAGTACATCCAGGACAGTCATACAGTAGGACATCCAGGACAGTCATACAGTAGGACATCCAGGACAGTCATACAGTAGGACATCCAGGACAGTCATACAGTAGGACATCCAGGACAGTCATACAGTAGTGACATTTGGGGACAGTCATACAGTAGTACATCCATGACAGTCATACAGTAGTACATCCAGGACAGTCATACAGTAGGACATCCAGGACAGTCATACAGTAGGACATCCAGGACAGTCATACAGTAGAACATCCATGGCAGTCATACAGTAGGATGTCCAGGACAGTCATACAGTAGGACTTCCAGGACAGTCATACAGTAGTGAATTTGGGGACAGTCATACAGTAGGACATCCAGGACAGTCATACAGTAGTGAATTTGGGGACAGTCGTACAGTAGGACTTCCAGGACAGTCATACAGTAGGACATCCAGGAACAGTCATACAGTAGTACATCCAGGACAGTCATACAGTAGTACATCCAGGACAGTCATACAGTAGGACATCCAGGACAGTCATACAGTAGGACATCCAGGAACAGTCATACAGTAGTACATCCAGGACAGTCATACAGTAGTACATCCAGGACAGTCATACAGTAGGACATCCAGGACAGTCATACAGTAGGACATCCAGGACAGTCATACAGTAGGACAACCAGGACAGTCATAGAGTAGGACATCCAGGACAGTCATACAGTAGGACATCCAGGACAGTCATACAGTAGGACATCCCGGACAGTCATACAGTAGTGAATTTGGGGACAGTCATACAGTAGGACATCCAGGACAGTCATACAGTAGGACATCCAGGACAGTCATATAGTAGGACATCCAGGACAGTCATACAGTAGAACATCCAGGACAGTCATACAGTAGAACATCCAGGACAGTCATACAGTAGAACATCCAGGACAGTCATACAGTAATGAATTTGGGGACAGTCATACAGTGGGACATCCAGGACAGTCATACAGTAGAACATCCAGGACAGTCATACAGTAGGACAACCAGGACAGTCATAGAGTAGGACATCCAGGACAGTCATACAGTAGGACATCCAGGACAGTCATACAGTAGGACATCCAGGACAGGAGGACAGTCATACAGTAGGACTTCCAGGACAGTTATACAGTAGGACATCCCGACAGTCATACAGTAGGACATCCAGTATACAGAGGACAGGACAGTCCATCCCGGACAGTCATACAGTAGGACATCCAGGAAAGTCATACAGTAGGACATCCAGGACAGTCAGACAGTAGTGAATTTGGGGACAGTCACACAGTCACTGACGATGCAGTAAACAGAGGTCTCTTTGTCAAAAGTGGTGCCCTAAGTGCTACTCAAGACCACTCTTCCTTCTATGACCAGGCTCTGGTCTGTTTAGACTGCAGCATTTGGCTACTTCAAAAGTACTCTGTGTTTTACTGCTAAAACCATGCATGCAGTCCTTAAAATAAGGGTTGGTGGTTTTCTCCTCATGACTTAAGGGCTGCGAACGGATGCAGAGGAAACAAAAGAACTAAATGAATCAAAGGGTAGGATGATAAAACAGGGCAAGATGACAGCTCGTTGCTTGGACAAGATCCACTTATTATCGTTGTATTGCTATCAGGGCCAAACTTTCCATTACGTCACAGTGTAGGAGGACAGCCCACTCTGGCAGGGGTTCTTTGACCACAGAACTCTAGCAGGGCCACGGCTCTAGACATGGGGGACTCTCTCCTCCCTCCCATCCATCTCTTCCTCCTCAATAAGCTCTCCTCCCTCTCCTCCTCCTCTCCTCTCCTCTTCAATCCCACCTCCTCGTTGTTCCACAATAACTCTCTCCCTCTTGCTCCTCCCTTAGTTCTAGCCCTCTTATCTTCCTCCCCCAAGAGACATGACCCCCTTCTCTTCTTTTTTTTAACATCGCCATGGCAACAGCACATCACTTAAACTTCAATGCTGCTTTGGAAGGAGACCCGTAACGGGACTATTGTAAACTCCACAGAGACACACTAGAGAAATGATGTTGGAATTTGGGAGGAGAAACACTGTGTCAGGTCGTTCTGCCCCACACTGTAAATCTAAAGACATTACCATACTGTCAGATTGTTGCCCTGTGCGGTTGACTGTTCTACTGCCATGGATTTTTAAATATAGTCCTTATAGATGTGTAGAAGCCTAGACTATGTTGAGTCATCCTCGCTGTTACATGTTGGAGAAGACATTTGATAAATGGAAGCTTCAATCAGTGCTTACTTTTTTAAATGTATTTTTATTTAACTAGGCAAGTCAGTTAAGAACAAATTCTTATTTATAATTACGGCCTAGGAACAGTGGGTTAACTGCCTTGTTCAGGGGGAGAACGACAGATTTTTACCTTGACAGCTCAGGGATTCGATCTTGTTAACCTTTCGGTTACTAGTCCAACACTCTAACCACTAGGCTACCTACCGGCTGCCCCTTTACTAAAGACTTAATCTGTATATAGCCTCGCTATTGTTATTTTACTGCTGCTCTTTAATTATTTTGTACTATTATTTCTTATTTTTGTAGGTATTTTTCTTAATAACTGCATTGTTGGTTAAGGGCTTGTAAGTAAACATTTCACTGTAAAGTCTACACCTGTTGTATTCAGCGCATGTGACAAATACAATTGTATTTGATTTGATTTGATCTCGGAACACAGAACCATATTGTGCAGCACACTGGCCAGCTACAGTCTGTCATGGGTGAGTGCTTAGTTGAACATCTATGGATTTCATTTTGTGAGGGACTTTTCAAATAGCGTGAGCAGAGATGATGATCATATTTTGAACTGTGTGTTTCAGATTCCATTACCCTGTTCTATTGACTGTGTGTTTCAGCAGGATTCCATTACTCTGTTCTATTGACTGTGTGTTTCAGCAGGATTCCATTACTCTGTTCTATTGACTGTGTGTTTCACTGTTCTATTGACTGTTTGTTTCAGCAGGATTCCATTACCCTGTTCTATTGACTGTGTGTTTCAGCAGGATTCCATTACTCTGTTCTATTGACTGTGTGTTTCAGCAGGATTCCATTACTCTGTTCTATTGACTGTGTGTTTCAGCAGGATTCCATTACCCTGTTCTATTGACTGTGTGTTTCAGCAGGATTCCATTACCCTGTTCTATTGACTGTGTGTTTCAGCAGGATTCCATTACTCTGTTCTATTGACTGTGTGTTTCAGCAGGATTCCATTACCCTGTTCTATTGACTGTGTGTTTCAGCAGGATTCCATTGACTGTGTGTTTCAGCAGGATTCCATTACTCTGTTCTATTGACTGTGTGTTAAACCACATCTTGTGTGTGTACTGTCTAGCTTCTGTCACAAGAGACTCCAGGGTATTGGGAAGCAGCATTTGGTGTGGGAGTGTGTTTAGTTTACCCATGGAGCCTTCGTAGTTCTCAGACTCTGTACTCAGGAAGCTGTTGACCTTCTTGACAGCAGCCATCTGGACCTCTAAGTCAGCCAGGTTCCTCACCACCCAGTTCAGGTAGTTGGTCACCTGGGTAACGGGAGGTAAACACAATATAATATTTAATCCATGTTCTATTAATTATAATAATAATTGTTATTATTCTTATTCTAATATGTCTGAGTGGGAGTCTTTTTGCCCATTGCCTTGAACAATATGAGGTAAACCAAAGGTATTTAATGGTTGAGAAGAATACATAAAAGGCTGATCAGTCAGAAGAGAGTGCTATGGAGAAGAGTCGTGGAAGGGCCATGCTCTCTGAGGAGTGATAAGCCTACAGAAAACAATACTGTGACAGAACAAACAAAGATGGATGCTGAGGACAATACAGCTTCTATTGTTTCACATCTTCTGGCAGTGGGAGAGGAAGGACTGTCAACAACACTCCTCTCAGTAATGTGACTGATGCAGTCCTTCTCTGGACAGCTCCATAAATGTTCTACTGAATACGTTGTCTAAACACTTGCTGTCTTGACATCTTGTAAATAAAACTACAATCAGATCCAGGTGAATAACAGCTTGTTATTAAAAAGATTCTCATTTGATGAAGTTGATCCTGTATGTTGTTTCTGTTCTGTGGGTATATTCATGTTTGTGTGACATTGGGGAGACGTTGTGTCACGGCTTCCACCAAAGGTAGTTCCTCTCCTTGTTCGGGCGGCGCTCGGCGGTCTACTAGCCATCACCAATCCTTTTTTCCTTTTCTGTTGCTTTTCTCTTTGTTTTTTTCACACCTGGTTTCATTTGCCTTCATTTCTGTGTGCATAATTACCCCTGTTGCCTGCCTAGGTTTGTGGGGGATTATTCGTGTGATGTTGCTCATTAAGGTTGTGCCTATTTTGTTTCCAGGTATTATACCAAGTGTGTATATATTTAGGAGCGTTGTTTTTCCCTCCTTCCGTGAATAACTGGTTTCT
>NW_024609623.1:60000-170000 GCF_018296145.1 Oncorhynchus tshawytscha | reverse complement strand
CTCTTCCTCCTCCTCTTCCTCCTCTGTCAGGGACGAGAGAAGGAGTGATTATTGTCATATGTTGTAACAGAACTTAACTTGTTTGAGATACAGTGTTGACAATGCATTTCACCTTCTTCGTCATCGTCGACCTGGTTCTTGGCCTCTCTGGAGTAGAAGCTCTTCTCAGGGTCTTCCTCTCCAGAGCAGTCTGACAGTTATCAATCTCAGTGTCCTGCAGTACAGATACAACTGTTGTTAGGTTGGTTGGCAGGTAAATTAGCTACACTACACATTACAGACCAGAGGAGGCTGGTGGGAGGAGTTATCGGAGGACAGGCTCATTGTAATGGCTGGAATAAATGGAATGGTCAAACACGTTGTTTCCATGTGTTGGCTCCGTTCCATTTATTCCATACCAGCCTTTACAATGAGCTCCTACACGTCCTTCTATAACTCCACCCTCCAGCCTCCTCTGTTAGAGACCGTCTGTCAGTAGGAGAGTAAGAAGTGAATATGACCTTCTCTAGTTCCTGGTCCTGTCTGTTCATCAGGGTCTTCCAGTGTTCATACAGCTCTACATCATGAGTCTGAATGTCCTTCAGAGTGCCTTCCCTCAGCACTGAGCCATCCTTCATGGCTATGATCTGGGACACAGAGAGAACCGTGTAAAATCAGGACCCTTATAAACAAACCGTCTCAGGGTAGGAATGCTGATCTAGGATCAGGTCCCCCCGCCCTGTCCGTGTCATACTCTTTATTATGATCTAAATGGAAAAACTGATCCTGTATCAGCAGCATTCCTACTCTAAGATGCTTTATGAATACAGACCCAGTGCAAACGGTAGAGAGGACATTGGGAGAGGAATCCACACCAGACTGTTGAGATGCTCACCCAGTCAGCGTGGATGAGGTACTGCAGTTTGTGTGTGACCAGGACCACGGTGCGTTTATCATCCTGTAGGAACTTCAGGATGCCCTCCTGCATCAGGTGGTCACTCAGGTGGATGTCCAGCGCTGAGAACGGGTCATCCTGAGGGTAAAGGTCAGAGATCAGGGGTCAGAGACAACATGGACGATCCAATCAGATCAGAGCGTATCAGAGTGAAAGACTGTGGATTAAATTATGTTTTTTTAACAGGAGATCATATTAATTCATATTAAGTTACAGCAAGTTTAATTCACAGGTCTGAGATGATCTCAGGACATACAGTCAATCAAACCTAGTTCCCAGAAGACCCCGGAACCTGAATAAACACCAATGTATTACCCTAGGATGACTTAGTCTTTATACTGTACAGCACTGAGACACGTAAACAGTCCTGAGGGCAGAAGGTCTGAGATCATCAGACACAGCATGATAGACACCTCATTAGGAGACAAGACGTCATAAAGACGTACTTAGCTAATAGATGTTGCTTCTAGCTGGGTGTTCACTCTGCAGTCCCATTGTGTATTAATACAGCACTTTAGAGGGCTATTTCCTTATTTGGCACATTTGTCTGTGTGAGCTGAGCTTCGTATGGAGGATCGTGCCCGGTCCTATCCCATGACAGCCAGAGAGGCTGTATCAGGGGCGGAGGTTAGACATCTAATTAACAGTTGCCACAAGAAATTATGTGGGAACACAAACAGATGATGACATCACACAGGAGTAGGAAGAAATGGGATGTAGATGTACATAGAGTTGTCTGTAGAAGCGAGAGACGGGAAAGTGTGTGTGTGTACGTGTGTGAGTGTGTGTGTGTGTGTGTACGTGTGTGTGTGTGCGTGTGATTGTGTGTACGTGTGTGTGTGTGTACGTGTGTGTGTGTGTACGTGTGTGTGTGTGTACGTGTGTGATTGTGTGTACGTGTGTGTGTGTACGTGTGTGAGTGTGTATATGGCTAGCCAGGCCAGATGGCAGAGCAGAGGGATGCCTGTAAACATGGTATGGTTACAAGAGAGGCCTGCGGACAGAGATCCATCCCACCTGCTGCTCCTCCCGTTCCCATGCAGAGGGAGGCTGGCTGGCCCTCCCTGGATCTCCCTGGCTGCCTCTGAAATCACACCCTATTCCCGATATAGTTAATCCTTTCTCACACACTGTCCCAAAAGCAGTGTACTGTTAGGGAATAGAAAAGGGTGTCGCTGTCTTTGGCTCTATTTGGCTCTCCCTGGAACACCTAGAGAACACCCTAGAACACCTAGATAACATCCTAAAACACATAGAGAACATCCTAGAACACATAGAGAACACCCTAGAACACCTAGAGAACACCCTAGAACACATAGAGAACACCCTAAAACACATAGAGAACACCCTAGAACACCTAGAACACCCTAGAACACCTAGAGAACACCCTAGAACACATAGAGAATGCCCTAAAACACCAAGAGAACACCCTAAAATACCAAAAGAACCCCCTAGAACCCCCTAAAACACACAGAAAACACCCTAAAACACATAGAGAACACCCTAGAACACCTAGATAACACCTAGAGAACACCCTAGAACACCTAGAGAACACCCTAGAATGCCTAGAGAACACCCTAGAACACATAGAGAACACCCTAGAACACCTAGAGAACACCCTATAATACCTAGAGAAAACACCCTAAAACACCATAGAAAACCCAGAGAACACCCTAGAGCACAGAAAACACTGTGGAATACCTAGAGAACACCCTAGTACACCCTAGAACACCTAGAGAACACCCTAGAACACAAAGAGAACACTCTAGAACACCCTGGCTCTGTCTGACTATTCTGAGAAGCCATCCTTGAGGGAGAGCTTCCAGCCTCTTCCAGTGAACTCAACAGGAAATGGATCTTCTATTGAAGTCAATAGATAAAGCACTTTATCAGTCATTGACTCACCAGGAAGACGATGTTGGTGTTCTGGTAGAGAGCCCGAGCCACACATATCCTCTGTCTCTGGCCTCCACTCAGGTTGATCCCCTGGGAGAAAAACACACTGTTAAGAAGAGTAGCCAGGTACACAAGGAATCTGACACAAATCACTGTTCACTACTAGTTCTTGGTATAATATGTCATTGTGTCTGAGGTAAGAGATGGGGCTTGTGCTTAAAAATAATACTGAGGTGATTATAATAATGTAATAATGTAATAATTTAGCCAGTGTTTCAGTACCCTCTCTCCGATCTCCGTCTGGTCTCCGAAGGGCAGGAGGTCTACATCAGGCTGCAGGGAGCAGGCATCAATCACAGTCTTGTATCTGAGACACACAGCAGGGCATCAGACTGACAACACCCTCTATTAAAACACAGTTAAAAACATGGCTGCCTTGGAAACTAAGGGATTCAACAGCACAGGAAAAAAGTCGTCATTAGAGAAGAGATATAAGCCAGCATCAGCCTCAAGAAGCATCAAGAGTGATAGCAATCTGATGGACCATCTAATTAGTGTCATTAAATGTACATCTCAGCTGATGCAAGACCAAGTGAATTAACCAAACACAAACATTGGTCTAGTCTTAATTACATTGATGAATGGTGTTGAGGAGCAGCAGATAATACAGTAGAGTAGAGTAGAGTAGAGTAGAGTAGAGTAGAGTAGAGTACAGTACAGTACAGTACAGTACAGTACAGTACAGTACAGTACAGTACAGTAGAGTTCAATAGAGTAGAGTACAGTAGAGTAGAGTACAGGAGAGTGGCGTACAGTACAGTAGAGTAGAGTATAGCAGAGTACAGTAGAGTACAGTAGAGTACAGTACAGTAGTAGAGTTCAATAGAGTAGAGTACAGTAGAGTAGAGTACAGGAGAGTGGCGTACAGTACAGTAGAGTAGAGTATAGCAGAGTACAGTAGAGTACAGTAGAGTACAGTACATTAGTAGGGTACAGTAGAGTAGGGTACAGTAAAGTAGGGTAGAGTACAGTACAGTACAGTAGGTTAGAGTAGAGTAGAGTAGGTTAGAGTAGAGTAGAGTAGAGGAGAGTACAGTAGAGTAGGTTAGAGTAGAGTACAGTAGAGTAGGTAAGAGTACAGTACAGTAGGTTAGATTAGAGTAGAGTAGAGTACAGTACAGTACAGTACAGTAGGTTAGAGTAGAGTAGAGTAGAGTAGAGTAGAGTAGAGTAGAGTAGAGTAGAGTAGAGTAGAGTAGAGGAGAGGAGAGGAGAGTACAGTACAGTAGATTAGGGTAGAGTAGAGTACAGTACAGTAGGTTAGAGTACAGTACAGTACAGTACAGTACAGTACAGTACAGTACAGTACAGTACAGTACAGTACAGTACAGTACAGTACAGTACAGTAGAGTAGAGTAGAGTAGAGGAGATGAGAGTACAGTAGAGTAGCTTAGAGTACAGTACAGTACAGTAGGTTAGAGTAGAGTACAGTACAGTACAGTAGAGTAGGTTAGAGTACAGCACAGTAGGTTAGAGTAGAGTAGAGTTAAAGTAGAGTAGAGTAGAGTAGAGTAGAGTGGAGTAGAGTACAGTAAAGTAGAGTAGAGTGGAGTAGAGTACAGTACAGTACAGTAGAGTAAAGTAGAGTAGAGTAGAGTGGAGTAAAGTAGAGTAGGGTAGGGTAGAGTAGGGTAGAGTAGAGAGTGGTGTTTTACCTCTGTTTGTTGAAGGGACTGCCAAACGTGATGTTATCCTCCACGGTGGCATTCAGCAGCCAAGACTTCTGGGTAGCGTAGCCCACAGAGTACCTGTTCTTACTGAGGCATTATGGGAAATGGAGGCAAAAGAGAGAGAGCTCAAACTACAAACATGGCGGTAGGGAGAGGGGTAATCTTTGAGACGTCAACATTGAGGCACATCAAGCGGTGAGTGGGGGAAGTGGGTTTAGGTTTCTAACACAGGTTAATGATGAGCTGGAAGAGTTGAACCAAAATAACAACAATGTGCTGGGAGTCCAGTTTGTTGATCTTGTTGGATGTGCAGCAGAACTACCCAAAGAACTACCCAAAGGATATGCTTGAGGATAAGAGCATTATGTATCTGAAGGCACAGTGCTTTGTGTACCATTGTATACCAGTGTTCCCACCACCATATGTTAGCCTTAGCTGTTATTAATGGCTGAGTAATTGTACGATATAAGAGAAAGAGAGAATGAAGACGTTAGCTATGGGTCATGCACACTAACCAGGATGTTGGTCTCTTTGTGTACTGTATTCCTATTGTCTCCTGTTGAAAACATACTGTGGAGGTGAATCCACAGTGTCAAAATATATCTCTATCCCTTTAACTGCCTTTTCAGTCAGTTACTTCAGACCCAGACTCCCAGCATGGAAGCACACAAACACTCCACGACTCACTCCACGACTCACTCCACCCAGCTAGTAACAACTCAATGATCACCATGACTGAGGAATGGAGGGGTTGAGGGAGGGATAAAGGGAATGATGGGAGGGGAATGGAGGGATTGAGGGAGGGATATAGGGAATGATGGGAGGGGAATGGAGGGATTGAGGGAGGGATATAGGGAATGATGGGAGGGATTGAGAGAGGGATATAGGGAATGATGGCAGGGGAATGGAGGGATTGAGGCAGGGATATAGGGAATGATGGCAGGGGAATGGAGGGATTGAGGCAGGGATATAGGGAATGATGGCAGGGGAATGGAGGGATTGAGGGAGGGATATAGGGAATGATGGGAGGGATTGAGGGAGAGGATATAGGGAATGATGGCAGGGAATGGAGGGATTGAGGGAGGAATATAGGGAATGATGGCAGGGAATGGAGGGATTGAGGGAGGGATAAAGGGAATGATGGTAGGGGAATGGAGGGATTGAGGGAGGGATATAGGGAATAATGGCAGGGGAATGGAGGGATTGAGGGAGGGATATAGGGAATGATGGCAGGGAATGGAGGGATTGAGGGAGGGATATAGGGAATGATGGCAGGGGAATGGAGGGATTGAGGGAGGGATAAAGGGAATGATGGTAGGGGAATGGAGGGATTGAGGGAGGGATATAGGGAATGATGGCAGGGGAATGGAGGGATTGAGGGAGGGATATAGGGAATGATGGCAGGGGAATGGAGGAAGGGGGTGACGGCAGTGGAAGGGAGGAAGGGGGTGACGGCAGTGGAAGGGAGGAAGGGGGTGACGGCAGTGGAAGGGAGGAAGGGGGTGACGGCAGGGTCCCTTCAGAGGAAGTTTAAAAAGGGGTACCTCCTGGTTTCTTCAAAAGACCCATCCGTCTCAAAACAACTGCAAGTCACGTTCAATGTGTTAGAGTCTGTACAGCCAGATAGACACAACCACCTCGACTTCAACTTCCTTTACACATGAAGAGCTGAACCGCACGCGTGTGTGTGTGTTTGTGTGTGTGTGTGTGTGTGTGTGTGTGTGTGTGTGTGTGTGTGTGTGTGTACCGAGTCACGTATGTGTGTTCAAATGTAAATCTAGCAGAAGTGTCCTTACAGTAAAGCCCTAAAACTGTGTATCGGGGCGAAGACATTTGGACAGAGAGCCAAGAGTCAATTTAATCCAGCTTTATCTACAGAATGACCTCCCTCAACAGTGCAGGCATACTGTCATGATACTGTCATTGTCTCAGGCCCAGTGCTCTGTCTGCTCTAATAGTGTTATGGCTTCTCCTAGAATGATGTAGGTCTACATGAGGGTGGGTGGGATTCAGTGGGGATAACAGAGTCTGCTTAATCAACCATTCTCAACCCAGTCCTTGGGGCCACTAGTCCTTTCACATATTTGGTGTATATTCAAAACTAGCCTAAATGATTCAACTAGTCAACTAATAGCCAACTGACTTAAGTGTTGAGACCCAAATGATTCAACTATTCAATTAATAGCCAAATGACTTAAGTGTTGAGACCTAAATGATTCATATGGTCAACTAATAGCCAAATGACTTAAGTGTTGAGACCTAAATGATTCATATGGTCAACTAATAGCCAAATGACTTAAGTGTTGAGACCTAAATGATTCATATGGTCAACTAATAGCCAAATGACTTAAGTGTTGAGACCTAAATGATTCATATGGTCAACTAATAGACCAAATGACTTAAGTGTTGAGACCTAAATGATTCATATGGTCAACTAATAGCCAAATGACTTAAGTGTTGGGACTAAAGGATTCATATGGTCAACTAATAGCCAAAGGACTTGTAAATGTAGAATGTACTGTACAGGGGTGAGATGGGAAGAGTAAACCCGAGGGAGAAAATACCTGTTGGCCTCGTGCAGCATCTCACTCACAGGCAGTCTGATTTAGATAGAAAACAACCACGACAGAAGAAGACAGAACACAGACAAGGCTGAGGTTAGTGTCTACGGCCCGTGGTGACTACCTGTCCTGCTATGGTACTGACTGGCACCTTCGTTCGCTCACATAAGAGTGGACTTTATTTGGAAAGGTCAATTTCATTTTTGGATTACTGCTAAGAAGAGCAACCGTTATGGTTCTAAACCGATTGAGGAGAGACATAGTGGTTCTAATGGTAACTGTGGTGCACCATCAGTATCATAGAGAACTTTAAAGAACTATATGGACCATGTTTCATAGCAGTGTATGAAGGGAGAGAAGTGTTTAATAGATTGGTAGGGTATTTTACAGCTTATTAACAGGCTGGGACTTAATAGATTACAATCAAATCAACAGCTACTAAACCTACAACAAACTAATACCACTGTTTTCATTCAGTCTAGCTCCAAATGAAAACCTTCCGGTCAGAAGTGTATTATTCACTCAATAACCCAAACAAATACTTAACCCAATCCAATCTAATTCAATTATACAATTGAACACTTCCTGGACAAGTAATCACGCTAACTCCCAGCCAATATGTTGTTGGCAAGAAAATGCTGCAACGCCCAGTTCGTTAGCAATTAGCATGTGTCTGTTCTTCCGCTCAGGTTTCAGTCTAAATGCTAATGCTATGAATGCTAATGCTATGAATGCTAATCAGAGATCCATCTCCAGAACATCACATACAACCCAATCTTAATTTGACATTAGAGTACATTAATGTGGGTGCAGATCTCAAATTAAGATTTGGCCCTAGGAGATGGACATAGATTTTCTGTTTTGTTGTAAAAATATGAATAACAGAGAAATGTGAAGACAGAGAGTTGAAAATGGAAAGGTCCAGTTTTATAAGTGATGGTGACTGTGAGGTTGTGTTATAGAGATGAGTAGATAGATAGATGATGTTAGACAGTCAAAGTTCAGGCAAAGCTGTCATCAGCAAGCAGACAGTGAGCGATGTACAGAGACAGAGGAGCAGCCAGCTCTCCTTCCATAGCAACCACAGCCACAGAGACAGACACAGACACAGGAAGGACAACACACAGGACCAACAAGATGGAGGGTGGAATGGCTTCTTATTCCACAGATGAAGGCTTTGATTAGCATTGGTGGAGAAGCACAGTGTAACACCCATTTCAAATGGACTTAATGGACGAGTCTGACAGCTAGTCAACTCTAGAAAGACACGACGACCCAAAACGAGACTGAGAGGGATAAAGAGGAAATGAGATGTGTGTCCATCTTGGTCTTTGAGTGGACCTCAGCATGTTCAGTACCTAATAAAGATGAGGACCCCAGAGATTTACACCCTATTATAGACCTTCTAACATGTAGCTTATGCCGGTTGGTACCACTCACTTGCTCCAGTAGACCTTTCCACTGAGGGTCTGCATCTCTCCCAGCATGGCCAGCAACAGGGACGACTTCCCACAACCCACCTGGCCCACGATCATGGTCAGCTGACCTGGAGATCAGACACAGGACAAGAAGGTAAGACACTATATGAAGGTATGAAGACACTATATAAAGATAAGAAGACACTATATAAAGATAAGAAGACACTATATAAAGATAAGAAGACACTATAAGATAAGAAGACACTATATAAAGATAAGAAGACACTATATAAAGATAAGAAGACACTATATAAAGATAAGACACTATATAAAGGTATGAAGACACTATATAAAGATAAGAAGACACTATATAAAGATAAGAAGACACTATATAAAGATATGAAGACACTATATAAAGATAAGAAGACACTATATAAAGATAAGAAGACACTATATAAAGATAAGAAGACACTATATAAAGATAAGAAGACACTATATAAAGATAAGAAGACACTATATAAAGATAAGAAGACACTATATAAAGGTATGAAGACACTATATAAAGGTATGAAGACACTATATAAAGATAAGAAGACACTATATAAAGATAAGAAGACACTATATAAAGGTATGAAGACACTATATAAAGGTATGAAGACACCATATAAAGGTATGAAGACACTATATAAAGCATTAGAGACAACAGCTTGTTCTATGTCAATCTGACATTGATAATGTCTGTTACAGCCCTGGTTAAATCTTAAAAGTAGGACAGGATATTGGGATATCTTTATACTCTCAATTTATATCAGTCATGTTTCCACATCAGTGGAGGCTGGTGGGAGGAGTTATAGGAGGATGAGCTCATTATAATGGCTAGAATGGAGAATTAATTGAACGGAGTCAATCATAGTTTCCATACGTTTGATACCGTTCCATTTATTACATTCCAGCCATTATAATGAGCCTGTCCTCCTATAACTCCTCCCACCAGCCTCCACTGTTCCACATATCCTACATAACACATCTACTCCCTCAGCTGCAGCAAATAGTGGACAACCAGGACCAGCCTATCCTGTTTGTCTTAGCTGTCATATCTTACGGGCCACGGGCCATGAGGTCATAGCAGGGAGATATACTACACTGTCACACACACACACACAGCTGGTGTTAGATATACTACACTGACTGTCGATGACCTCCTAAACAGGACGCAGCCTGGCGTTGCCATAGTGTTCCCAGCAGGATCGGGTTACCTGTTGGAATGCAGATGTTGATGTCGGACAACGTTGACAAGTTGCTTCCCCATGTGAAGAATCCACCGTTCACCTGAACAGGATACAGTGGTATCAGGCTGACAGAAAAGCATTAGACATGGAGCCTACCTGACATGGAGCCTACATGACATGGAGCCTACCTGACATGGAGCCTACATGACATGGAGCCGACATGACATGGAGCCGACATGACATGGAGCCTACATGACATGGAGCCTACCTGACATGGAGCCTACATGACATGGAGCCTACATGACATGGAGCCTACATGACATGGAGCCTACATGACATGGAGCCTACCTGACATGGAGCCTACATGACATGGAGCCTATGACATGGAGCCTACATGACATGGAGCCTACCTGACATGGAGCCTACATGACATGGAGCCTACCACTGACATGGAGCCTACATGACATGGAGCCTACCTGACATGGAGCCTACATGACATGGAGCCTACCTGACATGGAGCCTACATGACATGGAGCCTACCTGACATGGAGCCTACATGACATGGAGCCTACCTGACATGGAGCCTACATGACATGGAGCCTACAGGACATGGAGCCTACATGACATGGAGCCTACCTGACATGGAGCCTGACCTGACATGGAGCCTACCTGACATGGAGCCTACATGACATGGAGCCTACCTGACATGGAGCCTACATGACATGGAGCCTGGAGCCTACCTGACATGACATGGAGCCTACCTGACATGGAGCCTACATGACATGGAGCCTACCTGACATGGAGCCTACATGACATGGAGCCTACCTGACATGGAGCCTACATGACATGGAGCCTACATGACATGGAGCCTACCTGACATGGAGCCTACCTGACATGGAGCCTACCTGACATGGAGCCTACATGACATGGAGCCTACCTGACATGGAGCCTACATGACATGGAGCCTACCTGACATGGAGCCTACATGACATGGAGCCTACATGTTATAGTCTGCAGCTGGTGGTTTAGATACGTATGTGTACATAGAAATAATTAACCATTTAGGTCTTTAAGGCAAATATAATAGCATGTTTACATAGTTATGTTGTGTTTTATGTCTTGTCCGATTCTACTGTTTATTATAGCCAGTAATCCCCCCTCCCTTCCATCCCCTACAGCAAAACCACACAAGATCTGAGATTCAGTGACGCAGAACTAATAAATACAAGTTGAAAATGAAAGACAGACGTCTTATTACCGCTGAGAAAAGAGACTTGGTAAATTAAGTTTGTAAATAGACAGAGCGGATGTTACGGGGGTGAGGACCAGAGGGGATGGGGAGTCTTGAAAGGGAGGCTGGGATAGGGGTAGAGAGAGGTAGAGAGGAAGTGGAGGAAGATAGGGGTAGAGAGAGGTAGAGAGGGAGTGGAGGAAGATAGGGGTAGAGAGGGAGTGGAGGAAGATAGGGGTAGAGAGAGGTAGAGAGGGAGTGGAGGAAGATAGGGGTAGAGAGAGGTAGAGAGGGAGTGGAGGAAGATAGGGGTAGAGAGGGAGTGGAGGAAGATAGGGGTAGAGAGAGGTAGAGAGGGAGTGGAGGAAGATAGGGGTAGAGAGAGAGATAGAGAGGGAGTGGAGGAAGATAGGGGTAGAGAGAGGTAGAGAGGGAGTGGAGGAAGATGGGGGTATAGAGAGGTAGAGAGGGAGTGGAGGAAGATAGGGGTAGAGAGAGTTAGAGAGGGAGTGGAGGAAAATAGGGGTAGAGAGAGGTAGAGAGGGGAGTGGAGGAAGATAGGGGTAGAGAGAGGTAGAGAGGGAATGGAGGAAGATAGGGGTAGAGAGAGATAGAGGGGAGTCGAGGAAGATAGGGGTAGAGAGAGAGGTAGAGAGGGAGGAAGATATGAGAGAGGTTTTAGATAGGGGTAGAGAGAGGTAGAGAGGAGTGGAGGAAGATAGGGGTAGAGAGAGGTAGAGAGGGAGTGGAGGAAGATAGGGGTAGAGAGAGTGGAGGAAGATAGGGGTAGAGAGAGGTAGAGAGGGAGTGGAGGAAGATAGGGTAGAGAGAAGACAGAGAGGGAGTGGAGGAAGATATGGGTAGAGAGAGGAAGAGAGGGAGTGGAGGAAGATAGGGGTAGAGAGAGGTAGAGAGGGAGTGGAGGAAGATAGGGGTAGAGAGAGGTAGAGAGGGAGTGGAGGAAGATAGGGGTAGAGAGAGGTAGAGAGGGAGTGGAGGAGGGGACGCTGGGAGTCAGAGATGGGGTGATAAGATGGAAGAGAAGAGAGAGGGGGGAATAAAGAGGGAAAGAGAATGGTTGTCGAGACAGAGCGGAAGAGAGAGAGAGAAGGGGTGATGGGAGACAGAGAGGAAGACAGAGAGAAGGGGTGATGGGAGACAGAGAGGAAGACAAAGAGAAGGGGTGATGGGAGACAGAGAGGAAGACAAAGAGAAGGGGTGATGGGAGACAGAGAGGAAGACAGAGAGAAGGGGTGATGGGAGACAGAGAGGAAGACAAAGAGAAGGGGTGATGGGAGACAGAGAGGAAGACAGAGAGAAGGGGTGATGGGAGACAGCGAGGCAGACAGAGAGAAGGGGTGATGGGAGACAGAGAGGAAGACAGAGAGAAGGGGTGATGGGAGACAGAGAGGAAGACAAAGAGAAGGGGTGATGGGAGACAGAGAGGAAGACAGAGAGAAGGGGTGATGGGAGACAGAGAGGAAGACAGAGAGAAGGGGTGATGGGAGACAGAGAGGAAGACAGAGAGAAGGGGTGATGGGAGACAGAGAGGAAGACAGAGAGAAGGGGTGATGGGAGACAGAGAGGAAGACAGAGAGAAGGGGTGATGGGAGACAGAGAGGAGGGTAGAGAGAGGCAGAGAGAAGGGGTGATGGGAGACAGAGGAGGGGGGTAGAGAGAGGTAGAGAGAAGGGGTGATGGGAGACAGTGAGGAAGGTAGAGAGAGGCAGAGAGAAGGGGTAGGGAGAGAGGGAAGACAGAGAGAAGGGGTGATGGGAGACAGAGAGGAGGGTAGAGAGAGGCAGAGAGAAGGGGATGATGGAGACAGAGAGGGGGGATAGAGAGAGAGAGAGAAGGGTGATGGGAGACAGAGGAGGTAGAAGAGGCAGAGAGAAGTGGTGATGGGAGACAGAGAGGAGGGTAGAGAGAGGTAGAGAGAAGGGGTGATGGGAGACAGAGAGGGGGTAGAGAGAGGCAGAGAGAAGGGGTGATGGGAGACAGAGAGGGGGTAGAGAGAGGCAGAGAGAAGGGGTGATGGGAGACAGAGAGGGGGTAGAGAGAGGCAGAGAGAAGGGGTGATGGGAGACAGTGAGGAAGGTAGAGAGAGAAAGCGGGTGAGATGATAGAGGAGACAGAGAAAGAAGATTTGTCTGGTTCACACACAGCAGCAGCCCATCCATTCGACCCTCCTGCTGCCCCCAAGCTCATTAACAGACTGCCTACAATAATGCTGTGGGTCCACAGGGATAGCAACAGGATGTGGACCCCAAAGAGACCAGAACAGGGGCTGAGAACATGTCAGTTAATGAGGGTTCTCTGTTCTCATGAGAATCCCTGCCTCTGACTCATTATGTGGGTCCTGAGAGTTTAAACTGTCGGTAAATGTTGACTTCTCCTCAGGGTGTGTTTCACACAATGGACAGGCCAAGAGATGAAACATCTGCTGTGAGAGATAGACAGTGGTAACATCTGCTGTGAGAGATAGACAGTGGTAACATCTGCTGTGAGAGATAGACAGTGGTAACATCTGCTGTGAGCGATAGACAGTCTGCTGCTGTGAGATAGACAGTGGTAACATCTGCTGTGAGAGATAGACAGTGGTAACATCTGCTGTGAGAGATAGACAGTGGTAACATCTGCTGTGAGAGATAGACAGTGGTAACATCTGCTGTGAGAGATAGACAGTGGTAACATCTGCTGTGAGCGATAGACAGTGGTAACATCCGTGGTGTCACGTGTTACTAGAGTGAATGACCCGGGTGGATGTGACAAAAAGGCCAGTTTAAAGGTTTGAGGACAACTGAGGACTCCAGCTCAGAAGCCTCTGTGTGTCTACGTGTCTACGTCTCTACGTGTCTACGTGCGAGGACAGAATGTCTTACTGGACAAACTGAGCCCCAAATGACGAGGCTGCACATGTACGTGAGCTACAGCTCGTCTGTGAGTTGATAGCCTACGTGTCTGTTCCTGTGTCCGTGCATGCAGTCAGCCAGTGTGTGCGGTGCTGTGTGTGTCACAGGTCCTGAGAAGAAGGGCCAATGAGCTTGTTGAGGTGTTGAACTTTGACCCCTGACCTTGACAGCCACGTCCTCAGTCTCGTTGGGTCGCAGTGGTCTGCGTGCTGGCTGCTCATAGTTGTCCATCTGGTAGAGCAGTGGCTGCTTCCTGTTTATAGCCTTGGTCTAGAGAGAGAGAGGTAGGGGGGGGGGAGGGAGGGAGAGGGGAGAGGGAGGGAGAGGGAGGGGATGGGGAGGGAGAGGGGAGGGAGGGAGAGAGGGAGGGGGAGAGGAAGGGAGGGAGAGAGGGGGGAGAGGGAGGGGAGAGGGGAGAGGAAGGGAGGGAGAGGGGGGAGAGAGAGAGGGAGGGAGGGGTAGAATGAAATACAGAAATGGGGAGAGGGAGATGAAGGGAGGGTGAGAAAACAGAAAGAGAGAGATTGCATTCAGTGATAAACTTGGCCCCTCATCCGCTGTAACCTCCAGGGAGGACCCCCTCTCAGACCCTGACTGAGACTGTCCCCAGAGGGAGCTTCTTATCCCCTACCCCTCATCCCCAAGACATCCCTCCCTCCATCCATCCTTCAGCCCTAAACAAATGGCTCCTCCATCTCACACTAACCCCTCCACCACTCGGTCTCCGTCTCCCTCCACTCCTTCTGAGGAGTCCAACACAGAAATAAACCTGTCAAAGTCCAGAGAACAGCTGAAGACATGACGAGACTGGCAGCAACCAGCAACTTAACGACTCCTGGTTGAGATTCCCCATGAAACACTGCTGCTAGATTGACACGGTGTGTAGTTACAGTTCCTCCTTCTACAGAGACCAGATCTGCTCTGGTCAAACAGACACTTTCTCTGCAGTCCCACCAACAGTTTGAAGTTAGAAACACGTTGGTTCTGAAACGTGGTCAGTTGAAAAGCATCATAACCATCACATCATCCTGACGAGTCCATTAGCCGTGTTGGGAGCTGTGGAAACCCTGTAGTAACACAGTAGTTGTTGTATTCCATGCTGCCTGTGAATGAATAGCTCCTGGATTAGGCTCTGTGCTGTGCTGGCTGAATGTCCAGCATTAGCTGCTCTGGCAGAGGGACAGATAAGTAATTGGGTCATGTTCATTAGGGACCAAAGTGAATAAACAGACTGAAACGCTGAGAGACTACCTCGAAACACACCATTTACTTTACATTTTGCTTCAGTGTTCCCTACTAAACACGACTCAGGCCTGTATTTGGGGAAGTGTTTGGTAATAGGGATGGTGGTGTGTGTGTGTGTGTGTGTGTGTGTGTGTGTGTGTGTGTGTGTGTGTGTGTGTGTGTGTGTGTGTGTGTGTGTGTGTGTGTGTGTGTACTAACCGCCCCAGGGTGTTTCTTACAGGCCTCTAGGGACACAGGCATGTCTCCGTTCCTCCAGCTGTCATCGCCAATCTCATCGCTCTGCAGGAACTCACCCAGCTTCTGGACGCTGTGGATAGGACACGATATGATAGGACACACACACACACACACATAAATAACCCTTCTATGATACAAATAAGATTCCAGCAGATTGTCTAGCTGGTAACTATCCAGTATTCAGTATCCCTGGGCGTCCTCAGTAGGCCTCTCACCTGACCATGGCCTTGACTGCGAAGCGGACCACGGTGGAGAGCAGGAACAGTGGGGTAACCAGGATGTGGAAGAGGGCCAGAGCAGCGAAGGCCTCCGAGGAGCTGGGTTTGGACTTGTTGATCAGGGCGTGGCTGACAAACGTCTGACAGAGACACAAAGGGACACACAGTTACTCAGTTCGGTATTGTTACCAGATTTCAGAGCTGGCAAAACACTAGGTAAAATTGATACAGGAATGAGGAGAAACCCTCTTACCACAAGCACAGCAGCGATGGGGATAGCAGCATTCATGAAAACTGGGGAGGAAAAGAGGTCATATTATGTAACAACAGAGAGCCTTTGGAGAGAACAAAGACATGTTCAAACTTCAAAGCTCTTAATGTCAAACTGAGCCCCAAATATAAATGAGGACAGAATATGTGAGTGTCTTACTGGACAAACTGAGCCCCAAATATAAATGAGGACAGAATATGTGAGTGTCTTACTGGACAAACTGAGCCCCAAATATAAATGAGGACAGAATATGTGAGTGTCTTACTGGACAAACTGAGCCCCAAATATAAATGAGGACAGAATATAAGCAGTGTGAGTGTCTTACTGGACAAAATGGGGGGATTTCACAGCTCAAAATAAAGGATGTGATTATAAAGATGTGTCTTATTGGAGGTGTAGAGGGCCACAGTGTGTGTGTGTCTCACTAGACATGGAGGTGTAGAGGGCCACAGTGTGTGTGTGTCTCACTAGACATGGAGGTGTAGAGGGCCAAGGTGTGTGTGTCTCACTAGACATGGAGGTGTAGAGGGCCACGGTGTGTGTGTCTCACTAGACATGGAGGTGTATAGGGCCAGTGTGTGTCTCACTAGACATGGAGGTGTAGAGGGCCAAGGTGTGTGTGTCTCACTAGACATGGAGGTGTAGAGGGCCAAGGTGTGTGTGTCTCACTAGACATGAAGGTGTAGAGGGCCAAGGTGTGTGTGTCTCACTAGACATGGAGGTGTAGAGGGCCAAGGTGTGTGTGTCTCACTAGACATGAAGGTGTAGAGGGCCACGGTGTGTGTGTCTCTCACTAGACATGGAGGTGTAGAGGGCCAAGGTGTGTGTGTGTCTCACTAGACATGGAGGTGTAGAGGGCCACGGTGTGTGTGTGTCTCACTAGACATGGAGGTGTAGAGGGCCAAGGTGTGTGTGTCTCACTAGACATGGAGGTGTAGAGGGCCAAGGTGTGTGTGTCTCACTAGACATGGAGGTGTAGAGGGCCAAGGTGTGTGTGTCTCACTAGACATGGAGGTGTAGAGGGCCACGGTGTGTGTGTCTCACTAGACATGGAGGTGTAGAGGGCCACGGTGTGTGTGTCTCACTAGACATGGAGGTGTAGAGGGCCACGGTGTGTGTGTCTCACTAGACATGGAGGTGTAGAGGGCCAAGGTGTGTGTGTCTCACTAGACATGGAGGTGTAGAGGGCCACGGTGTGTGTGTCTCACTAGACATGGAGGTGTAGAGGGCCACGGTGTGTGTGTCTCACTAGACATGGAGGTGTAGAGGGCCACGGTGTGTGTGTCTCACTAGACATGGAGGTGTAGAGGGCCACGGTGTGTGTGTCTCACTAGACATGGAGGTGTAGAGGGCCAAGGTGTGTGTCTCACTAGACATGGAGGTGTAGAGGGCCACGGTGTGTGTGTCTCACTAGACATGGAGGTGTAGAGGGCCAAGGTGTGTGTGTCTCACTAGACATGGAGGTGTAGAGGGCCAAGGTGTGTGTGTGTCTCACTAGACATGGAGGTGTAGAGGGCCACGGTGTGTGTGTCTCACTAGACATGGAGGTGTAGAGGGCCACGGTGTGTGTCTCACTAGACATGGAGGTGTAGAGGGCCAAGGTGTGTGTGTCTCACTAGACATGGAGGTGTAGAGGGCCAAGGTGTGTGTGTCTCACTAGACATGGAGGTGTAGAGGGCCAAGGTGTGTGTGTCTCACTAGACATGGAGGTGTAGAGGGCCAAGGTGTGTGTGTCTCACTAGACATGGAGGTGTAGAGGGCCAAGGTGTGTGTGTCTCACTAGACATGGAGGTGTAGAGGGCCAAGGTGTGTGTGTCTCACTAGACATGGAGGTGTAGAGGGCCACGGTGTGTGTGTCTCACTAGACATGGAGGTGTAGAGGGCCACGGTGTGTGTGTCTCACTAGACATGGAGGTGTAGAGTGTGTGTCTCACTAGACATGGAGGTGTAGGGGCCAAGTGTGTGTCTCACTAGACATGGAGGTGTAGAGGGCCACGGTGTGTGTGTCTCACTAGACATGGAGGTGTAGAGGGCCACGGTGTGTGTGTCTCACTAGACATGGAGGTGTAGAGGGCCACGGTGTGTGTGTGTCTCACTAGACATGGAGGTGTAGAGGGCCAAGGTGTGTGTGTCTCACTAGACATGGAGGTGTAGAGGGCCACGGTGTGTGTGTCTCACTAGACATGGAGGTGTAGAGGGCCACGGTGTGTGTGTCTCACTAGACATGGAGGTGTAGAGGGCCAAGGTGTGTGTGTCTCACTAGACATGGAGGTGTAGAGGGCCACGGTGTGTGTGTCTCACTAGACATGGAGGTGTAGAGGGCCAAGGTGTGTGTGTCTCACTAGACATGGAGGTGTAGAGGGCCAAGGTGTGTGTGTCTCACTAGACATGGAGGTGTAGAGGGCCAAGGTGTGTGTGTCTCACTAGACATGGAGGTGTAGAGGGCCAAGGTGTGTGTGTCTCACTAGACATGGAGGTGTAGAGGGCCAAGGTGTGTGTGTCTCACTAGACATGGAGGTGTAGAGGGCCAAGGTGTGTGTGTCTCACTAGACATGGAGGTGTAGAGGGCCAAGGTGTGTGTGTCTCACTAGACATGGAGGTGTAGAGGGCCAAGGTGTGTGTGTCTCACTAGACATGGAGGTGTAGAGGGCCACGGTGTGTGTGTCTCACTAGACATGGAGGTGTAGAGGGCCAAGGTGTGTGTGTCTCACTAGACATGGAGGTGTAGAGGGCCACGGTGTGTGTGTCTCACTAGACATGGAGGTGTAGAGGGCCAAGGTGTGTGTGGAGGTCTCACTAGACATGGAGGTGTAGAGGGCCAAGGTGTGTGTGTCTCACTAGACATGGAGGTGTAGAGGGCCACGGTGTGTGTGTCTCACTAGACATGGAGGTGTAGAGGGCCAAGGTGTGTGTGTCTCACTAGACATGGAGGTGTAGAGGGCCAAGGTGTGTGTCTCACTAGACATGGAGGTGTAGAGGGCCACGGTGTGTGTGTCTCACTAGACATGGAGGTGTAGAGGGCCACGGTGTGTGTGTCTCACTAGACATGGAGGTGTAGAGGGCCACGGTGTGTGTGTCTCACTAGACATGGAGGTGTAGAGGGCCAAGGTGTGTGTGTCTCACTAGACATGGAGGTGTAGAGGGCCACGGTGTGTGTGTCTCACTAGACATGGAGGTGTAGAGGGCCAAGGTGTGTGTGTCTCACTAGACATGGAGGTGGAGGTGAGGGGGCCACGGTGTGTGTGTCTCACTAGACATGGAGGTGTAGAGGGCCACGGTGTGTGTGTCTCACTAGACATGGAGGTGTAGAGGGCCAAGGTGTGTGTGTCTCACTAGACATGGAGGTGTAGAGGGCCAAGGTGTGTGTGTCTCACTAGACATGGAGGTGTAGAGGGCCAAGGTGTGTGTGTCTCACTAGACATGGAGGTGTAGAGGGCCAAGGTGTGTGTGTCTCACTAGACATGGAGGTGTAGAGGGCCAAGGTGTGTGTGTCTCACTAGACATGGAGGTGTAGAGGGCCAAGGTGTGTGTGTCTCACTAGACATGGAGGTGTAGAGGGCCAAGGTGTGTGTGTGTCTCACTAGACATGGAGGTGTAGAGGGCCACGGTGTGTGTGTCTCACTAGACATGGAGGTGTAGAGGGCCAAGGTGTGTGTGTGTCTCACTAGACATGGAGGTGTAGAGGGCCATGTGTGTCTCACTAGACATGGAGGTGTAGAGGGCCAAGGTGTGTGTGTCTCACTAGACATGGAGGTGTAGAGGGCCAAGGTGTGTGTGTCTCACTAGACATGGAGGTGTAGAGGGCCAAGGTGTGTGTGTCTCACTAGACATGGAGGTGTAGAGGGCCAAGGTGTGTGTGTCTCACTAGACATGGAGGTGTAGAGGGCCAAGGTGTGTGTGTCTCACTAGACATGGAGGTGTAGAGGGCCACGGTGTGTGTGTGTCTCACTAGACATGGAGGTGTAGAGGGCCAAGGTGTGTGTGTCTCACTAGACATGGAGGTGTAGAGGGCCAAGGTGTGTGTGTCTCACTAGACATGGAGGTGTAGAGGGCCACGGTGTGTGTGTCTCACTAGACATGGAGGTGCAGAGGGCCAAGGTGTGTGTGTCTCACTAGTAGAGGGCCAAGGTGTGTGTGTCTCACTAGACATGGAGGTGTAGAGGGCCAAGGTGTGTGTGTGTCTCACTAGACATGGAGGTGTAGAGGGCGAAGGTGTGTGTGTGTCTCACTAGACATGGAGGTGTAGAGGGCCAAGGTGTGTGTGTGTCTCACTAGACATGGAGGTGTAAATCAAATCAAATCAAATTTTACTTGTCACATACACATGGTTAGCAGATGTTAATGCGAGTGTAGCGAAATGCTTGTGCTTCTAGTTCCGACAATATATCCTTCCGGCGCCGACAGAGATGGCCGCCTCGCTTCGCGTTCCTAGGAAACTATGCAGTTTTTTGTTTTTTTACGTGTTATTTCTTACACTAGTACCCCAGGTCATCTTAGGTTTCATTACATACAGCCGAGAAGAACTACTGAATATAAGATCAGCGTCAACTCACCATCAGTACGACCAAGAATATGTTTTTCGCGATGCGGATCCTGTGTTCTGCCTTACAACCAGTGCCACGGAGCGGATTACATGCAGCGACCCAAAAAAACGACTCAGAAAAAGAGGGAAACGAAGCGGTCTTCTGGTCAGACTCCGGAGACGGGCACATCGTGCACCACTCCCTAGCATTCTTCTTGCCAATGTCCAGTCTCTTGACAACAAGGTTGATGAAATCCGAGCAAGGGTAGCATTCCAGAGGGACATCAGAGACTGTAACGTTCTCTGCTTCACACATGGAAACATGGCTAACTGGAGGTGTAGAGGCAATCCGTGTGTCTCACTAGGTGGAGGTGTAGAGGGCCAAGGTGTGTGTCTCACTAGACATGGAGGTGTAGAGGGGTGTGTGTGTCTCACTAGACATGGAGGTGTAGAGGGCGAAGGTGTGTGTGTGTCTCACTAGACATGAAGGTGTAGAGGGCGAAGGTGTGTGTGTGTCTCACTAGACATGGAGGTGTAGAGGGCGAAGGTGTGTGTGTGTCTCACTAGACATGGAGGTGTAGAGGCCAAGGTGTGTGTGTCTCACTAGACATGGAGGTGTAGAGGGGTGTGTGTCGCAGGTGTGTGTGTGTCTCACTAGACATGGAGGTGTAGAGGGCGAAGGTGTGTGTGTGTCTCACTAGACATGGAGGAGTAGAGGCCGAAGGTGTGTGTGTCTCACTAGACATGGAGGTGTAGAGGGCGAAGGTGTGTGTGTGTGTGTCTCACTAGACATGGAGGTGTAGAGGGCCAAGGTGTGTGTGTGTCTCACTAGACATGGAGGTGTAGAGGGCCAAGGTGTGTGTGTGTGTGTCTCACTAGACATGGAGGTGTAGAGGGCCACGGTGTGTATGTGTGTCTCACTAGACATGGAGGTGTAGAGGGCCAAGGTGTGTGTGTGTCTCACTAGACATGGAGGTGTAGAGGGTGAAGGTGTGTGTGTTTCACTAGACATGGAGGTGTAGAGGGCGAAGGTGTGTGTGTTTCACTAAACATGGAGGTGTAGAGAGCGAAGGTGTGTGTGTGTCTCACTAGACATGGAGGTGTAGAGTGCGAAGGTGCGGAGGCTGGTGAGCTCTTTGCCCCTGGTATCTTCTACACTGTCACAGAAGATGTTCTCCCAGGCGTACAGCTTCAGCAGCTTGATCCCCTTCAGAATCTCTGTGGTCTTCTTCAGACGTTCCGTAGACTGGTCCTGTCAGAAGAGGGCGATGCCTTACTGAAGATTTAAACTATAAAATAATATAAATATATTCTCATTTCAACTGTTTTTAAAGGTTATTGTTTCCTTATCATATACTGTTTCCCTCATCACAACAGAAAATAACTGAAATCACTCAAATGTAGGCTATTTACTGGTAAAGCTTGCAGGTTCATATCTAAAGAGACAGTGAAACTACGATCTAAGGGATTGGTGCAGGCAGTGTACAACCTGAGTGTCTCAACGTGAACAGAGGGTGACTCACCAGGGTGCTCTTCTGGGTGTCAGCCAGCTTGGTAGCGATCAGGTATTGGACTGGAGCCAGCAGCACGATGACTGAAGCTCCAATCAGAGCACTGGTCCCCAGCAGGTAGTACAGCAAGATCACGCCCATCACAATCTGAGCAGGAACACAACACAAAGGTATGAGGGATATATTGGGGAGTTATTAGGGATATATTAGGGAGTTATCAGGAATATATTAGGGATATATTAGGGAGTTATTAGGGATATATTAGAGAGTTATTAGGGATATATTATGGCGTTATAATGGAGTTATTAGGGATATATTAGGGAATTATTAGGGATATATTAGGGAGTTATTAGGGATATATTAGGGAGTTATTATGGAGTTATTAGGGATATATTAGGGAGTTATTATGGAGTTATTAGGGATAGAGTAGGGAGTTATTATGGAGTTATTAGGGATATATTAGGGAGTTATTAGGGATATTTTAGGGAGTTATTAGGGATATATTATGGAGTTATTATGGAGTTATTAGGGATATATTAGGGAGTTATTATGGAGTTATTATGGATATATTAGGGAGTTATTATGGAGACGATTTATCCGGAGGCTGCATTCATTGTAGCTGGGGATTTTAACAAGGCTAATCTGAAAACAAGACTCCCTAAATTTTATCAGCATATCGATTGCGCAACCAGGGGTGGAAAGACCCTGGATCATTGTTACTCTAACTTCCGCGACGCATATAAGGCCCTGCCCCGCCCCCCTTTCGGAAAAGCTGACCACGACTACATTTTGTTGATCCCTGCCTACAGACAGAAACTAAAACAAGAGGCTCCCACGCTGAGGTCTGTCCAACGCTGGTCCGACCAAGCTGACTCCACACTCCAAGACTGCTTCCATCACGTGGACTGGGAGATGTTTCGTATTGCGTCAGATAACAATATTGACGAATACGCTGATTCGGTGTGCGAGTTCATTAGAATGTGCGTTGAAGATGTCGTTCCCATAGCAACGATTAAAACATTCCCTAACCAGAAACCGTGGATTGATGGCAGCATTCGTGTGAAACTGAAAGCGCGAACCATTGCTTTTAATCAGGGCAAGGTGTCTGGTAACATGACCGAATACAAACAGTGCAGCTATTCCCTCCGCAAGGCTATCAAACAAGCTAAGCGCCAGTACAGAGACAAAGTAGAATCTCAATTCAACGGCTCAGACACAAGAGGTATGTGGCAGGGTCTACAGTCAATCACGGACTACAGGAAGAAATCCAGCCCAGTCACGGACCAGGATGTTTTGCTCCCAGGCAGACTAAATAACTTTTTGCCCGCTTTGAGGACAATACAGTGCCACTGACACGGCCTGCAACGAAAACATGCGGTCTCTCCTTCACTGCAGCCGAGGTGAGTAAGACATTTAAATGTGTTAACCCTCGCAAGGCTGCAGGCCCAGACGGCATCCCCAGCCGCGCCCTCAGAGCATGCGCAGACCAGCTGGCCGGTGTGTTTACGGACATATTCAATCAATCCCTATACCAGTCTGCTGTTCCCACATGCTTCAAGAGGGCCACCATTGTTCCTGTTCCCAAGAAAGCTAAGGTAACTGAGCTAAACGACTACCGCCCGTAGCACTCACATCCGTCATCATGAAGTGCTTTGAGAGACTAGTCAAGGACCATATCACCTCCACCCTACCTGACACCCTAGACCCACTCCAATTTGCTTACCGCCCAAATAAGTCCACAGACGATGCAATCTCAACCACACTGCACACTGCCCTAACCCATCTGGACAAGAGGAATACCTATGTGAGAATGCTGTTCATCGACTACAGCTCGGCATTCAACACCATAGTACCCTCCAAGCTCGTCATCAAGCTCGAGACCCTGGGTCTCGACCCCCCCTGTGCAACTGGGTACTGGACTTCCTGACGGGCCGCCCCCAGGTGGTGAGGGTAGGCAACAACATCTCCTCCCCGCTGATCCTCAACACTGGGGCCCCACAAGGGTGCGTTCTGAGCCCTCTCCTGTACTCCCTGTTCACCCACCTGCGGACGACACAACAGTGGTAGGCTTGATTACCAACAACGACGAGACGGCCTACAGGGAGGAGGTGAGGGCCCTCGGAGTGTGGTGTCAGGAAAATAACCTCACACTCAACGCCAACAAAACTAAGGAGATGATTGTGGACTTCAGGAAACAGCAGAGGGAACACCCCCCCATCCACATCGATGGAACAGTAGTGGAGAGGGTAGCAAGTTTTAAGTTCCTCGGCATACACATCACAGACAAACTGAATTGGTCCACTCACACAGACAGCATCGTGAGGAAGGCGCAGCAGCGCCTCTTCAACCTCAGGAGGCTGAAGAAATTCGGCTTGTCACCAAAAGCACTCACAAACTTCTACAGATGCACAATCGAGAGCATCCTGGCGGGCTGTATCACCGCCTGGTATGGCAACTGCACCGCCCTCAAGCCGTAAGGCTCTCCAGAGAGTAGTGAGGTCTGCACAACACATCACCGGGGGCAAACTACCTGCCCTCCAGGACACCTACACCACCCGATGCTACAGGAAGGCCATAAAGATCATCAAGGACATCAACCACCCGAGCCACTGCCTGTTCACCCCGCTGTCATCCAGAAGGCGAGGTCAGTACAGGTGCATCAAAGCTGGGACCGAGAGACTGAAAAACAGCTTCTATCTCAAGGCCATCAGACTGTTAAACAGCCACCACTAACATTGAGTGGCTGCTGCCAACACACTGTCAATGACACTGACTCAATTCCAGCCACTTTAATAATGGGAATTGATGGGAAATGATGTAAATATATCACTAGCCACTTTAAACAATGCTACCTTATATAATGTTACTTACCCTACATTATTCATCTCATATGCATACGTATATACTGTACTCTATATCATCGACTGCATCCTTATGTAATACATGTATCACTAGCCACTTTAACTATGCCACTTGGTTTACATACTCATCTCATATGTATATACTGTACTCGATATCATCTACTGTATCTTGCCTATGCTGCTCTGTACCATCACTCATTCATATATCCTTATGTACATATTCTTTATCCCCTTACACTGTGTATAAGACAGTAGTTTTTTGGAATTGTTAGTTAGATTACTTGTTCGTTATTACTGCATTGTCGGAACTAGAAGCACAAGCATTTCGCTACACTCGCATTAACATCTGCTAACCATGTGTATGTGACAAATAAAATTTGATTTGATTTGATTTGAGTTATTAGGTATATATTATGGAGTTATTATGGATATATTAGGGAGTTATTAGGGATATATTAGGGAGTTCTTATGGAGTTATTAGGGATATATTAGGGAGTTATTATGGAGTTATTAGGAATAAATTGGGGAGCTTTGTGGGATATATTATGGTGTTATTAGGGAGTTATTAGGGATATAGTTGTGATATATTAGGGAGTTATTAGGGATATATTATGGAGTTATTAGGGATATATTAGGAAGTATTAGTATAGATATATTATTATTAGGGATATAGCTATTAATATATTATGGAGTCATATATTAGGTACTGGCATATAGTTGTGATATATTAGGCTTAAAATATTATGGAGTACATAATATTACCATATTGTACTGGCAGATAATGGCTTAAAAATACATACCTGTTAACCCATATTCTGGGACAAAATCATGCTTTGGCGTCCAATTTGTTGGCCGGATCATACCTAGAGACTATGTCCAGGTAGATTGTATCTTACCAGCATGGCCCCACCTGCACTTACGTCAAATTGACCTCAAACGTTTTTTGTTGTTGTTGCATTTTAAATGAACAATAACCCTTTTCCTAACCTTAACCTAATTCTCCTAACCTGCTACGTTCATTATCCTAACCTACTGCGTAAATTCTCCTAACCTGCTACGAAAAGTAGATTTTGACATAAGCTGAATTCTATCTAGTCAAAACCCACCTGCACTGGCATGGCCCAGAGGTTGGGACACAGGAAGAGGAACCACATGAGCTGGTTGGTTTCTATGGCAACCAGGTTGTTGATCTGGCCCAGGGTCATCTCTCCCATGGACATGTTAGAGGTGGACAGACGCAGGATCTTGTTGTAGATCATCGCCTAGGAAACGGACAGGACAGAGGACATTAACAACCTACTAGATACAGTACATTCACTTCTGTGACTGCCTACGGCTGTCCTGATTCTCCACCTCTGTGACTGTCTACGGCAGTCCCGATTCTCCACCTCTGTGACTGTCTACGGCTGTCCCGATTCTCCACCTCTGTGACTGTCTACGGCTGTCCCGATTCTCCACCTCTGTGACTGCCTACGGCTGTCCCGATTCTCCACCTCTGTGACTGCCTACGGCTGTCCCGATTCTCCACCTCTGTGACTGCCTACGGCTGTCCCGATTCTCCACCTCTGTGACTGCCTACGGCTGTCCCGATTCTCCACCTCTGTGATTGTCTACGGCAGTCCCGATTCTCCACCTCTGTGACTGCCTACGGCTGTCCCGATTCTCCACCTCTGTGACTGCCACCTCTGACTCCCCTCTGTGACTGTCCAGATTCTCCACCTCTGTGACTGTCTACGACTGTCCAGATTCTCCACCTCTGTGACTGTCTACGACTGTCCAGATTCTCCACCTCTGTGACTGTCTACGACTGTCCAGATTCTACACCTCTGTGACTGTCTACGACTGTCCAGATTCTACACCTCTGTGACTGTCTACGACTGTCCAGATTCTACACCTCTGTGACTGTCTACGGCTGTCCCGATTCACCACTTTATTTTTGCACCTCCCCGTCAAGAATTGAACAACGGCAGAAACTCCCGTCAGCCAATGACTACACATCTAATGTTTTTAAATCTATGACAGAGACTGAACAAGTGAACACTTTGGGTAAAGGATGGAGAATCGGTGACGCAGTATCCTACAAATCCCAGAATCCTCCAGTCAGTCACCAGCAGGGCTCCACGGAGGTTGATGCCGGTCTCTATGGTGACATAGTAGGAGGCCTGTAGGAAGGTCCGCTGTAGCACCAGGGCCAGGAACAGCAGAACAGCCAGCACTGACGTATTCTGGAGCAGCTCGTTGGATGACATGAAGTAGACCTCGAAATAGGGGACCTGATAGACAGTCACACACACACACACACACACACACACACACACACACACACAGATAGTAGGTTAGAGCAGATGTAGGGGACTGTAAAAAGCAAGACCTGACAATACCCAGACCCCGTCACTACCCAGACCCTGTCACACACAGAGAAGGACAGAGAGTGAGAGAGTGTGAGATGAGTGAGGAATTTTCCATGTCACTTAGAAATGCACGCCTGCAGTACTTCAGCCTAAACTCTCTGTTCCTCTGTTCAGCCCTCTGACACCGGCACTGTGCACGATGCTCTACTTTAGAGAGAAGTTCCTCTGTTCAGCCTCTAACATGATGCTCTACTTTAGAGAGACGTTCCTCTGTTCAGCCCTCTGACATGATGCTCTACTTCAGAGAGAGACGTTCCTCTGTTCAGCCCTCTGACATGATGCTCTACCTCAGAGAGAGACGTTCCTCTGTTCAGCCCACTGACATGATGCTCTACTTCAGAGAGAGACGTTCCTCTGTTCAGCCCTCTGACATGATGCTCTACTTCAGAGAGAGACGTTCCTCTGTTCAGCCCTCTGACATGATGCTCTACCTTAGTTCATCAGTTCAGTGCTGCTGACTCCCCACAGGTCCCAGGATAGTTTATTTCTGTGTCCTAAATGGATTTCTGGTGTACCTTTAAAAGTTAGTTGAGGAAAGTGTGTGTGTGTTTCTGTATCTGTGTGTGTGTGAGGGTGTGAAATATGCTGTGGGATCATTTGTGTCTATAATATAATTGGTCTAATGGGGGTGACGTGGTGGCTGGGACAGGGACAGGGTTGGGAACAATGGCGCTGTCCACGCCTCATGACATCACAGAGGAAGTGAGTCATCATGAGAAGACGAGCAGACCACCCTGCTGCGCCCTCATGGCGGTACGATGTCGATGACACAACCCACAGCGTCAGACAGTGAGCTAACTATATAATAAACTATTTATCTCTATGGAGCTAACTAGCCAACAGTCACAACAACATGGAGGAATGTGTCACACAAACAAGACGTCTGCTGTATCAAATTGAATCACTTGAATTAGCCGTAACGGGCATAACATAGGAGGAACGAACAGGAACTATGGTACCAGGAGCAGAGTTATGGACTGATGGGAACAGGAACTATGGTACCAGGAGCAGAGTTATGGGCCGATGGGAACAGGAACTATGGTACCAGGAGCAGAGTTATGGACTGATGGGAACAGTAATTATGGTACCAGGAACAGAGTTATGGGCCGATGGGAACAGGAACTATGGTACCAGGAACAGAGTTATGGGCCGATGGGAACAGGAACTATGGTACCAGGAGCAGAGTTATGGACTGATGGGAACAGTAATTATGGGACCAGGAGCAGAGTTATAGGCCAATGGGAACAGTAATTATGGGACCAGGAGCAGAGTTATAGGCCAATGGGAACAGTAATTATGGTACCAGGAGCAGAGTTATGGCCCAATGGGAACAGTAATTATGGTACCAGGAACAGAGTTATGGGCCAATGGGAACAGTAATTATGGTACCAGGAGCAGAGTTATGGCCCAATGGGAACAGTAATTATGGGACCAGGAACAGAGTTATGGGCCGATGGGAACAGTAATTATGGTACCAGGAGCAGAGTTATGGCCCAATGGGAACAGTAATTATGGGACCAGGAACAGAGTTATGGACCGATGGGAACAGTAATTATGGTACCAGGAGCAGAGTTATAGGCCGATGGGAACAGTAATTATGGTACCAGGAACAGAGTTATGGGCCGATGGGAACAGTAATTATGGGACCAGGAACAGAGTTATGGGCCGATGGGAACAGTAATTATGGTACCAGGAACAGAGTTATGGTACCAGGAGCAATGGGAACAGTAATTATGGTACCAGAAGCAGAGTTATAGGCCAATGGGAACAGTAATTATGGAACCAGGAGCAGACTTAAGGCCCAATGGGAACAGTAATTATGGTACCAGGAACAGAGTTATGGGCCGATGGGAACAGTAATTATGTTACCAGGACCAGAGTTATGGGCCGATGGGAACAGTAATTATGGTACCAGGAGCAGAGTTATGGGCTGATGGGAACAGTAATTATGGTACCAGGAACAGAGTTATGGGCCGATGGGAACAGTAATTATGTTACCAGGACCAGAGTTATGGGCCGATGGGAACAGTAATTATGGTACCAGGAACAGAGTTATGGGCCGATGGGAACAGTAATTATGGTACCAGGAGCAGAGTTATGGGCCGATGGGAACAGGAATTATGGTACCAGGAACAGAGTTATGGGCCGATGGGAACAGGAATTATGGTACCAGGAACAGAGTTATGGGCCGATGGGAACAGTAATTATGGGACCAGGAACAGAGTTATGGGCCGATGGGAACAGAAATTACGAGACCAGGAACAGAGTTATGGGCCGATGGGAACAGTAATTACGAGACCAGGAACAGAGTTATGGGCCGATGGGAACAGGAGCAGAGTTATGGGCCGATGGGAACAGTAATTATGGGACCAGGAGCAGAGTTATGGGCCGATGGGAACAGTAATTATGGTACCAGGAACAGAGTTATGGGCCGATGGGAACAGTAATTATGGTACCAGGAGCAGAGTTATAGGCCAATGGGAACAGTAATTATGGTACCAGAAGCAGAGTTATAGGCCAATGGGAACAGTAATTATGGAACCAGGAGCAGAGTTAAGGCCCAATGGGAACAGTAATTATGGTACCAGGAACAGAGTTATGGGCCGATGGGAACAGTAATTATGGTATCAGGAGCAGAGTTATGGGCCGATGGGAACAGTAATTATGGTACCAGGAACAGAGTTATGGGCCGATGGGAACAGGAATTATGGTACCAGGAACAGAGTTATGGGCCGATGGGAACAGTAATTATGGGACCAGGAACAGAGTTATGGGCCGATGGGAACAGAAATTACGAGACCAGGAACAGAGTTATGGGCCGATGGGAACAGTATTTATGGGACCAGGAACAGAGTTATGGGCCGATGGGAACAGTAATTACGAGACCAGGAACAGAGTTATGGGCCGATGGTAACAGGAGCAGAGTTATGGGCCGATGGGAACAGTAATTATGGTACCAGGAACAGAGTTATGGGCCGATGGGAACAGTAATTATGGTACCAGGAACAGAGTTATGGGCCGATGGGAACAGTAATTATGGGAGAGTTATGGGCAGGGAACAGTAATTATGGTACCAGGAGCAGAGTTATGGCCGATGGGAACAGTAATTATGGGACCAGGAACAGAGTTATGGGCCAGGAACAGAGTTATGGGCCAATGGGAACAGTAATTATGGTACCAGGAACAGAGTTATGGGCCGATGGGAACAGGAGCAGAGTTATGGGCCGATGGGAACAGTAATTATGGGACCAGGAGCAGAGTTATGGGCCGATGGGAACAGTAATTATGGTACCAGGAACAGAGTTATGGGCCGATGGGAACAGTAATTATGGTACCAGGAACAGAGTTATGGGCCGATGGGAACAGTAATTATGGTACCAGGAGCAGAGTTATGGGCCGATGGGAACAGTAATTATGGTACCAGGAGCAGAGTTATGGGCCGATGGGAACAGGAATTATGGTACCAGGAGCAGAGTTATGGGCCGATGGGAACAGGAATTATGGTACCAGGAACAGAGTTATGGGCCGGGGAACAGTAATTATGGTACCAGGAACAGAGTTATGGGCCGATGGGAACAGTAATTATGGTACCAGGAGCAGAGTTATGGGCCCAATGGGAACAGTAATTATGGGACCAGGAACAGAGTTATGGGCCGATGGGAACAGTAATTATGGTACCAGGAACAGAGTTATGGGCCGATGGGAACAGGAGCAGAGTTATGGGCCGATGGGAACAGAACAGGAGTTATGGGCCGATGGGAACAGGAGTAATGGGCCGATGGGAACAGTAATTATGGTACCAGGAGCAGAGTTATGGGCCGATGGGAACAGTAATTATGGTACCAGGAACAGAGTTATGGGCCGATGGGAACAGTAATTATGGTACCAGGAACAGAGTTATGGGCCGATGGGAACAGTAATTATGGGACCAGGAACAGAGTTATGGGCCGATGGGAACAGTAATTATGGGACCAGGAACAGAGTTATGGGCCGATGGGAACAGTAATTATGGTACCAGGAGCAGAGTTATGGGCCGATGGGAACAGTAATTATGGTACCAGGAGCAGAGTTATAGGCCAATGGGAACAGTAATTATGGAACCAGGAGCAGAGTTATGGCCCAATGGGAACAGTAATTATGGTACCAGGAGCAGAGTTATAGGCCAATGGGAACAGTAATTATGGTACCAGGAGCAGAGTTATGGCCCAATGGGAACAGTAATTATGGTACCAGGAGCAGAGTTATGGGCCGATGGGAACAGTAATTATGGTACCAGGAACAGAGTTATGGGCCGATGGGAACAGTAATTATGTTACCAGGACCAGAGTTATGGGCCGATGGGAACAGTAATTATGGTACCAGGAACAGAGTTATGGGCCGATGGGAACAGTAATTATGGTACCAGGAGCAGAGTTATGGGCCGATGGGAACAGTAATTATGGTACCAGGAACAGAGTTATGGGCCGATGGGAACAGTAATTATGGTACCAGGAACAGAGTTATGGGCCGATGGGAACAGTAATTATGGTACCAGGAACAGAGTTATGGGCCGATGGGAACAGTAATTATGGTACCAGGAACAGAGTTATGGGCCAATGGGAACAGTAATTATGGGACCAGGAACAGAGTTATGGGCCGATGGGAACAGTAATTATGGGACCAGGAACAGAGTTATGGGCCGATGGGAACAGGATGCAGAGGAGCAGAGTTATGGGCCGATGGGAACAGTAATTATGGTACCAGGAGCAGAGTTATAGGCCGATGGGAACAGTAATTATGGGACCAGGAACAGAGTTATGGGCCGATGGGAACAGTAATTATGGTACCAGGAGCAGAGTTATAGGCCAATGGGAACAGTAATTATGGTACCAGAAGCAGAGTTATAGGCCAATGGGAACAGTAATTATGGAACCAGGAGCAGAGTTAAGGCCCAATGGGAACAGTAATTATGGTACCAGGAACAGAGTTATGGGCCGATGGGAACAGTAATTATGGTACCAGGAGCAGAGTTATGGGCCGATGGGAACAGTAATTATGGTACCAGGAGCAGAGTTATGGGCCGATGGGAACAGTAATTATGGTACCAGGAACAGAGTTATGGGCCGATGGGAACAGTAATTATGGGACCAGGAACAGAGTTATGGGCCGATGGGAACAGAAATTATGGACCAGGAACAGAGTTATGGGCCGATGGGAACAGTATTTATGGGACCAGGAACAGAGTTATGGGCCGATGGGAACAGTAATTATGAGACCAGGAACAGAGTTATGGGCCGATGGTAACAGGAGCAGAGTTATGGGCCGATGGGAACAGTAATTATGGTACCAGGAACAGAGTTATGGGCCGATGGGAACAGTAATTATGGTACCAGGAGCAGAGTTATGGGCCGATGGGAACAGTAATTATGGTACCAGGAGCAGAGTTATGGGCCGATGGGAACAGTAATTATGGGACCAGGAACAGAGTTATGGGCCGATGGGAACAGTAATTATGGTACCAGGAACAGAGTTATGGGCCGATGGGAACAGGAGCAGAGTTATGGGCCGATGGGAACAGTAATTATGGGAACAGGAGCAGAGTTATGGGCCGATGGGAACAGTAATTATGGTACCAGGAACAGAGTTATGGGCCGATGGGAACAGTAATTATGGTACCAGGAACAGAGTTATGGGCTGATGGGAACAGTAATTATGGGACCAGGAGCAGAGTTATGGCTGATGGGAACAGGAGCAGAGTTATGGGCCGATGGGAACAGTAATTATGGGACCAGGAACAGAGTTATAGGCTGATGGGAACAGTAATTATGGGACCAGGAACAGAGTTATGGGCCGATGGGAACAGTAATTATGGGACCAGGAACAGAGTTATGGGCCGATGGGAACAGTAATTATGGGACCAGGAACAGAGTTATGGGCCGATGGGAACAGTAATTATGGGACCAGGAACAGAGTTATGGGCCGATGGGAACAGTAATTATGGTACCAGGAACAGAGTTATGGGCCGATGGGAACAGAAATTATAGGACCAGGAACAGAAATTATAGGACCAGGAACAGAGTTATGGGCTGATGGGAACAGTAATTATGGTACCAGGAGCAGAGTTATAGGCTGATGGGAACAGTAATTATGGGACCAGGAACAGAGTTATGGGCCGATGGGAACAGTAATTATGGGACCAGGAACAGAGTTATAGGGCCGATGGGAACAGTAATTATGGGACCAGGAACAGAGTTATGGGCTGATGGGAACAGTAATTATGGGACCAGGAACAGAGTTATGGGCCGATGGGAACAGTAATTATGGGACCAGGAACAGAGTTATGGGCTGATGGGAACAGTAATTATGGGACCAGGAACAGAGTTATGGGCCGATGGGAACAGAAATTATGGTACCAGGAACAGAGTTATGGGCCGATGGGAACAGTAATTATGGGACCAGGAACAGAGTTATAGGCTGATGGGAACAGTAATTATGGGACCAGGAGCAGAGTTATGGGCCGATGGGAACAGTAATTATGGTACCAGGAACAGAGTTATGGGCCGATGGGAACAGTAATTATGGTACCAGGAGCAGAGTTATAGGCCGATGGGAACAGTAATTATGGGACCAGGAACAGAGTTATGGGCCGATGGGAACAGTAATTATGGGACCAGGAACAGAGTTATAGGCTGATGGGAACAGTAATTATGGGACCAGGAGCAGAGTTATGGGCCGATGGGAACAGTAATTATGGGACCAGGAACAGAGTTATGGGCCGATGGGAACAGTAATTATGGGACCAGGAACAGAGTTATGGGCCGATGGGAACAGGAGCAGAGTTATGGGCCGATGGGAACAGTAATTATGGTACCAGGAACAGAGTTATGGGCCGATGGGAACAGTAATTATGGGACCAGGAACAGAGTTATGGGCCGATGGGAACAGTAATTATGGGACCAGGAACAGAGTTATGGGCCGATGGGAACAGTAATTATGGGACCAGGAACAGAGTTATGGCCGATGGGAACAGTAATTATGGTACCAGGAGCAGAGTTATGGGCCGATGGGAACAGTAATTATGGGACCAGGAGCAGAGTTATGGGCCGATGGGAACAGTAATTATGGGACCAGGAGCAGAGTTATGGGCCGATGGGAACAGTAATTATGGGACCAGGAACAGAGTTATGGGCCGATGGGAACAGGAGCCGAGTTATGGGCCGTTGGGAACAGTAATTATGGGACCAGGAACAGAGTTATGGGCTGATGGGAACAGTAATTATGGGACCAGGAACCTGAGGAACCAGGAACAGAGTTATGGGCTGATGGGAACAGTAATTACACACCACACTCCCTTCCTTGACGGGCTTTTTGTTGAGATGTTCGACGATGCCATAGATGCAGAGCGGCCCTGCGAAGCCCAGCAGATCCGCCAGGTAACGGAAGGTACTGCTGAGGAGGATGGGTCGGCCAAACGCCCGGTACATAGAACGCCAGATGGATGGAGCCTTCTCTGGGTCCTCGGCATTCTGCTAGGAGGGGAGGAGACAGGGATGGAAGGGTTACAACTACACAGGAGAGTTCCACTACAATGAATTCCAGGATCCATTGAATGGTATGTCACTGTCAGAAGCAGAATATGAAACTCTGTCACTCCCTCCTCCACTCACCCTCTGATCCTCGTAGGCGTCTTTGAGCTTCAGGTAGTTGGTGAGGGCTCTCATGGCGATGGGGAGTTTGCCAATCTTCTTCAGTTCAATGGGTCTTTTATGGGCTCCTGTGATCAAGCCATCAATCCATCCAAATAATTGTACATCAATCAAAGTCCTTTTAACCTCAGCAGCTGTCACAAAGTACTTTACAGACACCCAGCCTAAACCCCAAGAGCAATCATTGTGCTTTTAACATCAGCAGCTGTCACAAAGTACTTTACAGACACCCAGCCTAAACCCCAAAGAGCAATCATTGTGCTTTTAACATCAGCAGCTGTCAGTACTTTACAGACACCCAGCCTAAACCCCAAAGAGCAATCATTGTGCTTTTAACATCAGCAGCTGTCACAAAGTACTTTACAGACACCCAGCCTAAACCCCAAGAGCAATCATTGTGCTTTTAACATCAGCAGCTGTCACAAAGTACTTTACAGACACCCAGCCTAAACCCCAAGAGCAATCATGTGCTTTTAACATCAGCAGCTGTCACAAAGTACTTTACAGACACCCAGCCTAAACCCCAAGAGCAATCATTGTGCTTTTAACATCAGTAGCTGTCACAAAGTACTTTACAGACACCCAGCCTAAACCCCATCAAGAGCATCATTGTGCTTTTAACATCAGCAGCTGTCACAAAGTACTTTACAGACACCCAGCCTAAACCCCAAGAGCAATCATTGTGCTTTTAACATCAGCAGCTGTCACAAAGTACTTTACAGACACCCAGCCTAAACCCCAAGAGCAATCATTGTGCTTTTAACATCAGCAGCTGTCACAAAGTACTTTACAGACACCCAGCCTAAACCCCAAGAGCAATCATTGTGCTTTTAACATCAGCAGCTGTCACAAAGTACTTTACAGACACCCAGCCTAAACCCCAAGAGCAATCATTGTGCTTTTAACATCAGTAGCTGTCACAAAGTACTTTACAGACACCCAGCCTAAACCCCAAGAGCAATCATTGTGCTTTTAACATCAGCAGCTGTCACAAAGTACTTTACAGACACCCAGCCTAAACCCCAAGAGCAATCATTGTGCTTTTAACATCAGCAGCTGTCAATCAGACACCCAGCCTGTGAGCTTTTTTTAACATCAGTAGCTGTCACAAAGTACTTTACAGACACCCAGCCTAAACCCCAAGAGCAATCATTGTGCTTTTAACATCAGCAGCTGTCACAAAGTACTTTACAGACACCCAGCCTAAACCCCAAGAGCAATCAATGCAGAAGTGGAAGAACAGTGGCCAGGAAAAACACCTGGAAGGAAGGAACCTAGGAAACGAACCTATAATCAGGGGGTTCATCCACCAGTATGTGGCCTTGGAGAGGAGGTTGACGAAGGGCTGGAGGAACCTCACTCCCAGGTCCTGAAGGTCCTCTGGAGGCTTTACCTTCTGGGGGTTGGCGAAGAACACGTACCTCTTCACGGACACCAGGACACAAAGACAGAGACAGACACACACACACCAGGTAAAAAAGTAAAAAGCCAACAGGAGCTGAAATAAAGACCATGCATCTGCTATCAGATCACATCAGTACACCACATCACATCCTCCTCTTCCTTCTTGTCTTTATATAGAACCTCTATGACCCCTGACCCAGGAAGCAGTCAGTCCACCAGTGTTCTAACTCACCCTGACCCTGATGACGTTGATCTCTACAGCCATGAGGAGTCCGTACAGAACGACCAGCAGGGCTGTGATACAGAACCTCAGGTGCAGCACTCCAACGCCGTACTCTGCAAACTTCCACAGCTTGATGGACTTGGTGATGAACGCCAGAACCCAGTAGATAAACAGAGCTGAGGAAGGAGGAGGTTGGTCACTTCGTGCACTACTTTCCCCAGAGATGTATTACAAGTATACTTTATGATGTACAGCAGAATGGTAGATGTGTAGCTAACTGTGTTTGGGCCATCTGCCATAGCCTCTAAACTACTGCACCAAAGGGAGGCTGATTCAGCGCTGCTCAAACACTAACTGTTCATTTGGAGTAATGAATGCACTGATGGTATCATTTCGACTCACCCAGCAGTAGTTTGGGGAAGTTGGAGGTTTCTATGTTGTGGTAGTACACCACAGATGTAGTGGCTGCTATGAAACCCATAAACGCTGGCATAAAGAGGTGGAGGTGATTGGTGTCCATCTGTCTGAAAGGATGGAGAGACAGGAGGTTGCATCAATACTCAAAGAAACAAAGTCACTTTGTTATGCCATGTATCTCTGCTTTATAGGTTGACGTTGTATTCAGTCTCATACAGTTAACATACAGTTAACCCAGTGGCATTCAAACTTTTTCGCCAGGATTGCTGGGGACCCCATTTTTCGCAATAATTTATCACAACCCCACCAACAAATCTAATGACACAAGCTTAAAATCAGTACATTTCGATTTTTTTACATCAACAAATAACCTTTTTTTTCAAATGAAAAAAAAACAATAAATAAATTTACTCAATACAATTTTATTTTTCAAATGATCCTTCTCAAAAACGCTTGTATATTGTACCATACAATAATCTGTACTCTTCATTTTTTGTCCCCCCACCCCTCCCAAAATTGAAATATATTTTTATCAAATGTTGTGCGACACTGAAACTGTTCATGGAAGGAAGCTGCTAGCTTCAGCCACTAAATAAGCAGGTGGTGCAATCAACAGGTTTTGATGCAGGGTTTGTGATGCATCAGACGATGGCTCCGATCATAGCTTTGTGTTACTGCAGCATTGTGGAGGATCTTATTGGTTACAGTCTGGGTGAACTGGAGAGTGGGGTTATTTTGAGGGACAGTGGTTTCATTTTTCTATAAACATTGGTCTGGAGGGAAGCAAGGAAATTCAATAGTTCACTGCACCTGAAACTTGGGAGTCATTTGTTTTAGGACACAACAATGACAGAGAGGAATAGCACTTCTTCTGTAATCTCAGCAACGCAGAACAAAATCTCATGTGAACACTGGCTTCTGACCAGCTACTAACGTTTCCTTTTCCACAGTACACTACCTCTTTGGTAACAGGAAGTCGTTTTAGGGGTTTCTTACTTGTTGGAGACGATTCCCTCAGCGATCTCACAGACGTGGACAAACAGCAGAGTGAATGTGAGGATCCAGCGCAGGTTGTGTCCAGGGAAGTGGAGCCAGGTGTTATGGTGGATCTGAACCTTAGAGCTCTGACTGCCCCAGCCTAGGGGTCCAGGGAAGTGGAGCCAGGTGTTATGGTGGATCTGAACCTTAGAGCTCTGACTGCCCCAGCCTAGGGGAGAAGTGGAGCCAGGTGTTATGGTGGATCTGAACCTTAGAGCTCTGACTGCCCCAGCCTAGGGGTAGGGTTAAGTGGAGCCAACTGAACCTTAAACAGGAACATAAGGTGTTACTGAACCTTAGAGCTTACTGACTGCCCCAGCCTAGGAGAAACACTCAGATAAACAGAACATAAGCACAAAAGAACACATGCACAAACATGCACAGGGTTGGGCAGTAACGTAATCCACAAGTAATCCAAGTAATGACGTTACTCATTCAGAGTAATCCAAAGGATTACATTACTGATAACTTTATTTGTCATGTAATCTGTCCATAAACAGTAATCAGTAACAGACAGAAACAGTACACAGATAAACACAGCAGTTCATTTTAAAGCAAACTGCATTATCAAGGTTTTCCTGCCAAACAATGAAAGTCATGGATATTCTGGGTGACTCTTGGATAATGCAGGCAACTTTGGCAAGTGCCCTCAATGGTTAACTGTTTGTAAACCTTTAACTTTAATGGTCAACTGTTTGTAAACCTATAAGTCTAATCGTCAACTTTAACTGTTTGTAAACGTTACTATTTTTGTAAACCTATAAGACCAATGGTGAACTTCAACTGTAGTCACTTTAAACAATACCACTTTCTATAATGTTTACATACCCTACATTACTCATCTCATATGTATATACTGTACTCTATACCATCTACTGCATCTTGCCTGTCGTTCGGCCATCGCTCATCCATATATTTATATGTACATATTCTTATTCATTCCTTTACACTTGTGTGTATAAAGTAGTTATTAGGTTATATTACTTGTTAGATATTACTGCATGGTGGGAACTAGAAGCACAAGCATTTCTCTACACGAACATTAACATCTGCTCACCATGTGTATGTGACAAATACAATTTGATTTGATTTGATTTGAAATGAAAAACACACACACAAAGATTTGACCAGGAAGCATCATTTAATGTTTTCCTCAGGGACTGGGCTGCTAGTCAGAGCCATTCCCATTAAGCAGATGAGCAACAGACACACCCAGTCAGTTTCCCCAGAGTAGGCCTTCTAGAACAACACAACAATAGATTGTTATCAGTAAACGTTGGGTTAAAGTGCAGAATGTTGGATTTGTCTGCTGGGGGGCAGAGAGGCCCCCACTCCGCTAAAACCATTGACAACTGCGTGCCATTTTCAAGGAGTTGCCAACTAAATGTTACCAACTAAATCTGGTTGTAATAGGATCACCTATTAATTTATGATTATTCCATGCAAAGAAAATGTGCACATTTAGCTCCATATTATAGTTACACAGCCAGTAACTGCATGCTTTTCACCATCAGTAAACATAGTTAATGTCATTTCAGATAGGCTACAGTACGTGAGGGTAGCATATTGATTCGGCATGTAGCTAACTTGCTAAGGAAGCAATGTGTGTTTATTAGCTTGCTTCATCAGAGAAGACTTTTGGAAAGAGATTGAAATCAGCTAGTAGCCTATATTTTGAGTCTAAAATCGCCCTGGTGAAGTTGTCTCCTTGCTACTGACCTAGCTAATTTATCCACGTAAAGTTAGCTGTTAGCTGTTAGCTGTTAGCTGTTAGCTAGCCAAATTGATGTGATTGGGGAAATTACATGATAAGAGAGTGATGCTGAGAGTCAGATTTTTCACTAAAATGTATGTCAAACAAAAAACAATGATTGCCAAGTTGAACAAACCAGACCCTTATATGCACGAGGACGACTTATAACAACTTCCACTGAACATTTTACAAGAACACATTTACACCAGTGCAGATGCAACGTTTGTTAACAGAATAATGGTTTGTGCTGTTGGTGCCGTCATTCTGTTACCAAATTTTGCATCTGACCTGTTCTTCAAGAAAACTTGTTTTTCTATGTTTTCTCACAGTCCCACAACAACTCAGAGACCACGATCCCACAGTCCCACAGTCCTCCTGCTCAGTTAGATAAAGTCTGGGCCAGAGCCAGGAGTCTAACCAGCTGTTCTGTGGTCTGGGGTGAGCTGTTTTATGTTGACTGGGGAAAATGAGACTGACAGCCAGCAGATCAATGAAGAACACATTTTTTATTTAACTAGGGAAGTCAGTTTCAGAACAAATTCTTATTTTCAATGACTGCCTAGAAACAGTGGGTTAACTGCCTTGTTCAGCGGCAGAACGACAGATTTTTACCTTGTCAGCTCGATGAATCGATCTAGCAACTTTTCAGTTGCTAGTCCAACGCTCTAATCACCAGGCTACCTGCTGCCCCACATACAGACCAGTGCTGAATGTCCGACACAAGATCAATCATAGGGCTTTACACAGAGTTTCCTATCTTCTACACAGGACTGTGAGTCTGTAACAGTGGAATTGATTAAACCCAGTCGGTGGTCAGTAGGCGTTATGATGCTTCAAGGCTTTATATGAACGGTGAGACTGAAAGCTCAGAAAGAATAAAAAATAGCTTGTATACAGTGCAGCATTTAATACTGCTTTCTGTTGGTGAAGCAGGTGTGGGGGATGACAGTAGCTTGTATACAGTGCAGCATCTTAATACTGATTTCTGTTGTTGAAGCAGGTGTGGGGGATGACAGTAGCTTGTATACAGTGCAGCATCTTAATCTGATTTCTGTTGGTGAAGCAGGTGTGGGGGATGACAGTAGCTTGTATACAGTGCAGCATCTTAATACTGATTTCTGTTGGTGAAGCAGGTGTGGGGGATGACAGTAGCTTGTATACAGTGCAGCATCTTAATACTGATTTGTGTTGGTGAAGCAGGTGTGGGGGATGACAGTAGCTTGTATACAGTAAAGCATCTTAATAGTGTTTTCTGTTGTTGAAGCAGGTGTGGGGGATGACAGTAGCTTGAATATAGTGCAGCAACATAACAGTGTTTTCTGTTGTTGAAGCAGGTGTGGGGGATGAAAGGATTGTTACCAAAGGCATCCTTGAATCATGTTGCTTTGGGATTGTCACGAACACACCCACATTAACACCCACACAAACACAAACACAGACCATCAGAGCTAAAGCAATTCTGTCCCCTTCTGATCCCATTGTGTCCCCTTCTGAGCCTGTTCTGTCCCCTTCTAAGCCTGTTCTGTCCCCTTCTGAACCTATTCTGTCCCCTTCTGAGCCTATTCTGTCCCCTTCTGAGCCTATTCTGTCCCCTTCTGAACCTATTCTGTCCCCTTCTGAGCCTGTTCTGTCCCCTTCTGAGCCTATTCTGTCCCCTTCTGAACCTATTCGGTCCCCTTCTGAGCCTATTCTGTCCACTTCTGAGCCTGTTCGGCCCCCTTCTGAGTCTATTCTGTCCCCTTCTGAGCCTGTTCTGTCCCCTTTTGATTCTATTCTGTCCCCTTCTGAGCCTGTTCTGTCCCCTTTTGATTCTATTCTGTCCCCTTCTGATTCTATTCTGTCCCCTTCTGAGCCTGTTCTGTCCCCTTTTGATTCTATTCTGTCCCCTTCTGATTCTGTTCTGTCCCCTTCTGATTCTATTCTGTCCCCTTCTGACCCTATTCTGTCCCTTTTTGAGCCCGTTTTGTTCCCCTCTGGTCCAATTCTGTCCATGTTTGTTTTAAACCTTTTCTGTGTGATCTCTAGGATTAAAGGTTGTCACATGTGCACGCACACACAAACACACACATCATGAAGGTAAAGGACTATGCATGGTCCACGTACCAATGAAGAGGATAGGGAAGGTGATGAAGAGCAGGAAGACGTGAGGGACCAGGTTGAGGGCGTCCACGAAGCAGCCATTGTTCAACATCCCCGTATCCACACTGTAGGCATTCTTGGTCACATTGTTGCCACAGAACGACAGGCCAGCCATGCCACCTTATTGGTCCAGAGAAGCCTGGGGGGAGGACCCAAGCCACAAAACTGTCAATCAAGGCAAGAGCACCAGCTAGTCTAGTGGTTGGACAATGGAGAGATAAACAATGAAAGTGGTCTAGTCGTAATGCTCTTTTAAAGGTGAATCAGCTTTTAAAAACACAGGATACATTAGTAAGACTAAAGTGCTTTCATGATTCAAATAACATTAGCCAACGGATAGAGACTCTTTATGTAGTGTTGTTGTCACGCCCTGGTGAAATTTTTGTGTTTATCTTTATGTTAGGTCAGGCCAGGGTGTGGCATGGGGTTTTGTATGGTGTGTATATATTGGGATTGTAGCGAAGTGGTTCTCAATCAGAGACAGGTGTTTATCGTTGTCTCTGATTGGGAACCATATTTAGGCAGCCATATTCTTTGAGTTTGTGGTGGGTGATATTTTGTGTTTATCTTCATGTATTGGGTCAGGCCAGGGTGTGGCATGGGGTTTTGTATGTGGTGTGTATATATTGGGATTGTAGCTAGTGGGGTGATCTAGCAAAGTCTATGGCTGTCTGGAGTGGTTCTCAATCAGAGACAGGTGTTTATCGTTGTCTCTGATTGGGAACCATATTTAGGCAGCCATATTCTTTGAGTTTGTGGTGGGTGATTGTCCTTAGTGTCCTTGTTCCTGTCTCTGTGTTAGTTTACACCAGTAGAGGCTGTTTTGTGTTGGGTTTTGTGGGTGATTGTCCTTAGTGTCCTTGTTCCTGTCTCTGTGTTAGTTTACACCAGTAGAGGCTGTTTCGGTTTTCGTTACGTTCTTTGTTTTGTAGTGTTGAATATTGATTCGTGTTTTACGTTTGTTCATTAAACATGGATCGCAATCTACACGCCGCATTTTGGTCCGACTCTCCTTCACACCTAGAGAACCGTTACAGTTGTGGCGTCTCTTGTCTTGATGTGTGTTTTGTCCTATTTTTTTTAAATATATATTTTTAAATCCCAGCCCCCGTCCCCGCAGGAGGTCTTTTGGTGTGCCTTCATTGTAAATAATAATGTATTCTTAACTGACTTGCCTAGTTAAATACAGGTTAAGTAAAACATTTAAAATAAACTATGCTTAGAGAGTTTACATGGATCAATAATCATTAAAGGGAGGAATGCATCATACTATTTCCCAAGACTTGACTTTTTCTAATGCAATTTGTGTTAATGCCTGTCCTTGACAACAGAGACCTCACTAACCTCTGTTGACATGGTTGACAACACTGACACTAAGAGCAGTGCACTGTTATTCACCTGCCTACACCAATTCTTCAAGGCACTACACTGGCACCACAAGTCAAACTGGAATATCTTACTACACAAATATACCTCTGCTTTATTCTGTGTTTCAAGACATGAAATGATGGTACACCTTGATAAGGAATGATCTAGTCTGATGATAGAGAAGGTTGCGGTTTATTCTAGAGAAGCATCACTGACATCCAAGAACTGCTCATCTTATTCCCCCCCTTTCTAAATAAAAGTCCTGTTGGCTCTCAAAATAATGGAGCCAATCACATGAAATAATTAAACAAACAAATGTTGCCAAACGATGTTAACATTCATAGGTTTAATATTTATATAGGGCTTTTATACCAAATGCATTTTATACAAGTAGTTGTCCAATTGAAGCTGGAAAGTCGTTTTCCGAATGTTATTCTGCTAAGAACTCAATGCCACTCACAAGAAGATTCGTTTTCAGACCTCTCCTGTGAGTTATATGACCCTGTAGCTGAACACATGGCACAACATAGCATATACGGCCATAACAGAATAATAATAGAGATCAATGTAGCTTACCTCAGAGAAGTGTCCTTATTGACGCGGTTTCATTCAGGTCGCCTGGTTTTTGGAGAAAGTAACCCCACAGCATAAATTGGAGGTGGTTATTTTTAGCCTTATAGCGCATCGGCTGGCCATACTGCTCCCCCCTATCGGATTTCAAAACTTGACCAAGTCTGGTGAGGCAAACTTCCCTTGCCGCTAGAGTCCAGCACCAACCATGTGGTGCGGTAAGGTACATGTGTAGGAATGGTAGACATACTGTAGCAGGCTACAACGTCAGGTTTTATAAAACAGATTCATATTTTTAAGAGGGTTCCATTTCTTAGGCAAAGGCTTCAGTAAATATTTATATATATTTTTTATGAACACACAAACTGTATTCTGTGACTGAATATAAATATACGATTTGTCCATATAGTTTATACTTGGAATTGACATGTCTTCTACAAGGACATGGGAGGACCTTGGATAGGCAAGTCTACAACTGACCTCTAGGCTACAATTCTATTGTTAGGCGCAATGAACCAGTAGCCTACAGATGTATGCGGTCAGCAGGTACAACGATAAATCAGACCTGTATGTGAAGTAAGCACTTGCCATTGACCTTAGGAATGTGCAATTATTGTAGGCAAAAAACCTTAGTTTATTATACTAACCATTGTATCTTTTGGAACCGTTTCATATCTCGAGGTGCGCGGTTTAGATGACAAGGGGTACACATCATGTGACATGACAATGTGTGAATATTATCATCAGACCGAGTCAAATGAAATAAATATTAGGCTTTCTGAGACCATGTATGCAGTTAGTAGGCTATCCGCATTACTTACCCCTATCGACGGCTCCGCTGTGTTCCGTCGGTTTTTTAGACGCGTCCTGTTGTGGGATGTCTTGTCTTGTCCGGTCATTGATTTTATCCTGGTGAGATTTGTGAAATGATGCAATGGAGGACGCTGCCGTTCTGAAGGGAATTCATTCATTCCATTAGAACTGCGCTCGCATCGTCAGTAGCAGCATCGTATGATTATTGCGTCCACTCCTACACGGTGGAAAGACGTGGCTTTCTGCAGGAATATCACTCAGACAGAGGAGTGAGTAATGACAATATCACGTTATTTAGGTCACCTAAAAAAAGGGGGAGTTATCACTTAACGGTTGTGTTTTATTCCGCCGTTTTACCCAAATGATATAGGTAAACGTTTCAGACAGTTCTGTTCTCGTTAAGTTAAAATAAAACGTATATTGGTAAGAAATTATGGATGGATCACGTGCCCATTACGCCGACAGACATAAGGCAACCAACATCAGCAAATATGAATTTAGGTCGTTGCATTATCAGTGTAACAATATGCAGATGTAAGCTACAGTGTTGAATTATGTAATAGCCTACACTAGGCTACACAGTGACCATGTTTCCTCAACAAAGAAGGATTTCTCCTGATTAAGATGACTGATTGAGCAGACTATTTCTTGCAGACAACATTTGCTCGCTGTCTCCTGCATAGGCCTCTGATTCGTGGCTATTCATTATTATGCCAGTTGCTGTGATCGGCCTTTCCATAGTGCTTCATTATAACAGTGTTATTAAATGATCATAGATGACCATGTCTTACCCTCGGCACTGACAGTAATGAGTTATGACTCCTGCCCTAATTAAGCGGAAACCTGATTCTGACACAATATGAGTCGGTCATGGTTGCTCATGGTCACGTGATGATGTAGTCCTGCGATCATCTTGGTCAAACGGTCAAGATGTTGGTTTCTCCAGCGGTAGACCAAGGACTGATTTCATTAGGGTATCTGTGGATCTCCCCCTATCTGCACCTGTAGCCAATGACATACCACTTTACTGACATCTGACTGAACCAAATAATACAACTACTGTACATAAACATTCAATACATATTTCTGCAGTGGCAAGTGGAAGCATAATCAACCCTGTTACACACACACACACACCATAACTCCCTTTACCCTCATGTAGGCTACTGACCCTCTGTACCCTCATGTAGGCTACTGACCCTCTGTACCCTCATGACTGAATCAGTACCAACCATCCTGCTGGCCTCAGCCAAGAAAACACTGTTCCCTCTTTCTCTCTCTCTCTCTCTCTCTCTCTCTCTCTCTTTATGGCTCACACACCCCGGTGTGGGGGCAAACACACACACACACACACACACACACACACACACACACACACACACACACACACACACACACACACACACACACACACACACACACACACACACACACACCACTTCAGTAGCCTGAGAACTCCATAAAACTCACACTCTGGGAACATGTTCTATTTTAGCTCCTCCTCTTAGCCCCCATGCCCGTAGTGTGTGTCTGTGTCTGTGTGTGTGTGTGACCCTCTACCCTGATTGTTTGAATGAAAGCTCCTCTGGTTTTTAAGGAGGATTAAGAGATACACCTCTGCTGTATCTTGAAAAGCTTTTTATCTGATTTCAAATAAATATATTCTACATTTCCCCCAGAGAGATTATGGTCTGTTATCCATCTTAACAGAATGATTTAGGATCTTTGATGTGCTCGTTTTGCTTTGTTTTGATGGTGTGTCAGTATCAATTTGTCTGGATCAGGTAGAAACCCCTGGTGAAGTATCAGGCCATTATTAAAAAGGTCCTCTCACTCTCAATAGGTGATCTTTTCATAAAGCTTTTAAAAGGTCTGCTAAGTGCAGGAGATTCATCAGATGGGCGCTGGCTGCCGTTTGGGATGTGTAACGGATGTGAAACAGATAGCTAAGTTAGCGGTGGTGCGCGCTAAATAGCGTTTCAATCGGTGACGTCACTTGCTCTGAGACCTTGAAGTAGTAGTTCCCCTTGCTCTGCAAGGGCCGCAGCTTTTGTGGAGCGATGGGTAATGATGCTTCGTGGGTGACTGTTGTTGATGTGTGCAAAGGGTCCCTGGTTCACGCCCGGGTATGGGCGAGGGGACGGTCTAAAGATATACTGTTACAGATGCACCAGGTGATTCATCTCTGATTTTGCTTTGATCTCTGGTGACCTCTGGTGGGGAATGACCTTCCTCAGTGGTTTCCTACCTGCTGGTTATAATGCTTTAGCATGGACAGCAGCACACAGAGGCTGGATTCTAATTACTGATCTCTGTGGTGGTCCAATATCAATGAGAATAACCAAGAGAAAAAGTCATTAGGAACGCCCACAATTTAATTATACTCATCTCAACAACCCGAAAAGAGTTCGATGGGTCATTTCTGTGTGTGTGTGTGTGTGTGTGTGTGTGTGTCAGAGGAGGCTGGTGGGAGGAGATATATGAGGACAAGCTCATTATAATAGCTGGAATGGAATCAATGGAATGGTACTGTTTGGTACATGGAAAAAATGTGTTTGACTCCATTCCAGCCATTACAATGAGCCCATCCTCCTATAGTGTCTCCAACCTGCCTCCTCTGGTGTGTGTGTCTGTGCAGCTCTCTCTCTGTGTGTGTCTGTGTGTGTGTGTGTACATCTCAGTGTGTGTTCATCTGTGTGTGTGTGTATGTCTGTTCGTGTATGTCTGTGTGTGTGTGTGTGTGTGTGTGTGTGTGTGTGTGTGTGTGTGTGTGTGAGGAGGCTGGTGGGAGGAGATATAGGAGGACAGGCTCATTATAATAGCTGGAATGGAATCAATGGAATGGTACCAAACACATCAACCACATGGAAACAAAAATGTGTTTGACTCCATTCCAGCCATTACAATGAGCCCATCCTCCTATAGTTCCTCCAACCTGCCTCCTCTGGTGTGTGTGTCTGTGCATCTGTGTGTGTGTGTGTGTGTGTGTGTGCGCATCTCTGTATGTCTGTGCATCTCTGTATGTCTGTGTGTGTGTGTGTGTGTGTGTGACCCTCTACCCTGTTTGTTTGAATGAAAGCTCCTCTGGTTTTTAAGGAGGATTAAGAGATACACGTCCGCTGTATCTTGAAAAGCTTTTTATCTGATTTCCAAGAAATATATTCTACATTTCCCCAGAGAGATTATGGTCTGTTATCCATCTTAACAGAATGATTTAGGATCTTTGATGTGCTCGTTTTGCTTTGTTTTGATGGTGTGTCAGTATCAATTTGTCTGGATCAGGTAGAAACCCCTGGTGAAGTATCAGGTCGTTATTAAAAAGGTCCTCTCACTCTCAAAAGGTGATAAAGCTTTTAAAAGGTCGGCTAAGTGCAGGAGATTCATCAGATGGGCGTTGGCTGCCATTTGGGATGCACCAGGAGATTCATCAGATGGGTGCTGGCTGCCGTTTGGGATGCACCAGGAGATTCATCAGATGGGCGCTGGCTGCCGTTTGGGATGCACCAGGAGATTCATCAGATGGGTGCTGGCTGCCGTTTGGGATGCACCAGGAGATTCATCAGATGGGCGCTGGCTGCCGTTTGGGATGCACCAGGAGATTCATCAGATGGGGCGCTGGCTGCCGTTTGGGATGCACCAGGAGATTCATCAGATGGGCGCTGGCTGCTGGGATGCATCAGTTGCTGGCTGGATGCACCAGGAGATTCATCAGATGGGTGCTGGCTCAGATACTTTTTGTTGGTGTTTCCCTTATTTTGGCAGTTACCTGTAGGTTTGTCTGGTCATTGTAATATCTGCTCATACAGTTGGGTTTGTGCAGCATTGGTGCTCTAGTCTTCTCTGTCCTCTGGGCCTGTGTGACTTTGTCTGCACTCTGCATCGACTGCTCTCTGTCTTTCCTCTGCACTCAATTGATTAATTGATGTTATTGTTGAGAAATCTGATGAATTCCCTACTGATTAAAGACCAGAATGGAAACAACCGTACACAGGCTCTGAAGAAAGGCAGTAAATGAAGACCTCCCTGTTGTAGAGCGGCAGCAGCACATGGCCTGTCTGGTGCCCGGGCCTGGACCTGGACCTGGGCCTGGACCTGGGCCTGAGTCTGGGCCTGGGTCTGGGCCTGGACCTGGGCTTGGACCTGGGTCTGGGCCTGGGCCTGGAGTTTTTACGTATCTGAGATAAAGAACACATCCATGGGGGACAGCCAGGTCAGAGGACAGGGTGGAGGGTGGACCACCATGTGGCCCAGCACCATGAGAACTGTGCCGGGGGCTTGTGTCTCAGTGTGTGTGAGGAGGAAGAGAGGGTGTGTGGGACTGTATTCCGAGGCCTCGGGTGGGTTGGGGGCGGCACGGGGAGTGTGTGACAGCGTCGAGGGACAGCGTTCAGAGTCGGACGGAGGTTCACATCCCCCTGCGTTTCCCTGGAGACAGTTGAAGGGGATCTATGACCCTCGACCCCTAACCCGTCAGAGGAAGTAATGCAGTAAGACACTGTGTGTGTGAGACACATAGAGGCTGGGATGAGGTGATGGAGACGAGGAGATGGGGACAGGGATGGAGGAGGTGTGGAGTGGTGGAAGAGGGGTAATGAGGTCAGTTTGAGCTTTTTGAGAAACTTCCAGATTCTCATAGCCGGAGGGCTGTGCTGGGAATTGATGCTCCCAACGCGTATGCTGCTACGGTGGTGAGTGCGTCATCCACAAGACACTTAAGGAAGCTGTGAAGCTGTGAAAGCCCACATCCTCTCGCCTCTCTCTCTCTCTCTCTCTCTCTCTCACTTTCTCTTTGTCTCTCTCTATTTTTCTGTCTTTCTCTCCTTCTATCCCGCTCTCTATCTCTCTCTCTCGCTCCAAAGACAAACAAATCATCCTTAAGTAATGCGATGATGCATAAACATTGTTGTCTCATAGTGTTGTGGTATGAAGGACATGATATGAATCATCTGCTAAGGGTAAATTATGGCACGTACCACCTACACACACATCTAGAACGATCACATATCAAACTCTAGTTCACCTGAGTTCACCTTTGTCTCTCCCATATCTGTGTGAAATCAGAAAACAGTGATGTGCATTACAGGTTTCCATGGCGATGCTGCATGGCATAGGGGCAGAGGGGGATCTCTGGGATAGAGGAGGATCTGTGATGGTGTTCTTCTCTGGTGTTCTCTGGCTCCCAGCGTGAGAAAGTTGAGCTGGGGGCCGTAGGGGCGTCTGTGGTGCTCCCGAGCAGGAAGTGAGACTCCAGGACCATTCTACTTCCAGTGTTCTACTCCCCCGTACCATACAACAAAAGTACACCCCCCATAATCCTGTCTGTTATAACATGGATGCATGCTATCATGATTTGGAGAGAGTTGGTATCTCTCTTTCTATCTTTATTTTTCATGTTTTTCCCCCCAGATCCTTATCTCTTCTCTCTCTCCATTTTCTATCTCTCTGAGAGCTCTCTCTCTCTCTCTCTCTCTCTCTCTCTCTCTCTCTCTCTGTGTCTGTCTCTCTCTCTCTCTCTCTTTCTCTCCCTCTTTTTCTCTCTCTATATCTATCTCCCTCCCTTCCTTCCTTCCTTCCTCCCTTCCTTCCTCCCTTCCTCCCTTCCTCCCTCCTCCAGTGTGGCCAGTAGATTAACTCCCAAGTCCAGCTCCAACAGCAGACCCAGAGGAACAGAGAGAGTCTGTTTACCTTTCAATGGTATGACTGGAGTCACACACACATCTCTCTCCCTGTGGTAACTTCAGCCATGACATTCAGAAATCATCTCACAGATGTCCTTGCATACACACAGATGTCCTTGCATAAACACACAGATGTCCTTGCATAAACACACAGATGCCACATTAACCCGATGTTATCCAAACACAGCTCTATTTAACACTACCCACTACTACTACTATAGTCTCACTGTCGATTCCTATTTATTATAGAGAATAGAAGGTCAACTGGAAGTTAAAGATGTTTCCCAGTTAGTGCAGGCATGCCTGTGTAGTCTATGTGGATGTGTGTATATTAGATGACACAGATGAGCAAGGGGTCTGAAACTAATTGTATGCAATGTGCTATAGCTGGCATATGGGGACCATGGCCCTCCTGATGAGGACATGTCTCCCACAGCAGCCTGCTGAGGGGAGGACGGCTGGGACAGTGGACTATGGCCCTCCTGATGAGGACATGTCTCCCACAGCAGCCTGCTGAGGGGAGGACGGCTGGGACAGTGGACTATGGCCCTTCTGATGAGGACATGTCTCCCACAGCAGCCTGCTGAGGGGAGGACGGCTGGGACAGTGGACCATAGCCCTCCTGATGAGGACATGTCTCCCACAGCAGCCTGCTGAGGGGGGACGGCTGGGACAGTGGACCATAGCCCTCCTGATGAGGACATGTCTCCCACAGCAGCCTGCTGAGGGAGGACGGCTTATAATAATGATGCCATTCCACTGATTCCACTCAAGTCATTACCACGAGGCCGTTCTCCCCAATTAAGGTGTCACCAACCTCCTGTGATGTCTATGGTATCCAGGCTAGCTCTATCCTCAGGAAGATGGCTGCTGTTGTCAAGTGTGGTTTACTGCACTATGAAGAGAGTTACATACTGGACTGTAAAAACAATCACAAGTCAGACAGTGACTGCAACCACACACTGATTGTCCCTTTAATTTAGAGTGAGAACTTTTAAAACAAGCTTTTACTGCCACCTATTGGTCAACTCTAACAGTGACACACACACTCTCATACACAGACACACACACACACACACACACACACACACACACAAATGGAAAAGAACATGGAGTCAGTGCCACACTACCAAGCCATAGCAGTAATATTCCCCAGCTGGGGAACCCTGTCAAGTAATATCCTGAGGGAAGCCAGTTGGGGAACCCTGTTCAGTAATATCCTGAGGGACGTCAGTTGGGGAACCCTGTTCAGTAATATCCTGAGGGAAGCTAGTTGGGGAACCCTGTTCAGTAATATCCTGAGGGATGCCAGTTGGGGAACCCTGTTCAGGAATATCCTGAGGGAAGCCCGTTGGGGAACCCTGTTCAGTAATATCCTGAGGGAAGCTAGTTGGGGAACCCTGTTCAGTAATATCCTGAGGGATGCCAGTTGGGGAACCCTGTTCAGGAATATCCTGAGGGAAGCCAGTTGGGGAACCCTGTTCAGTAATATCCTGAGGGAAGCCAGTTGGGGAACCCTGTTCAGTAATATCCTGAGGGAAGCCAGTTGGGGAACCATGTTCAGTAATATCCAGGACTGATTGAAATTGAAACTGCAAATGGTCAGGTGGAGGTTTTCCATGGTTTGCTAGAAGTGCACTGAGCAACTCACTGATTCACCTTCAATTGACTTATCTTAAGCAGAGCTTGACAAGCATCTGGCAGTTTACAGGATTGTCAGTAATAGCTGGAGTTGTTAGGAAATGGAAAGTGAAAATGGTCTGTTTGGGGGATTTAGGGACCTTCCCCGGTTGGCTTGGTGGACTAGGGACCTTCCCCTGTTGGCTTGGTGGACTAGGGACCTTCCCCTGTTGGCTTGGTGGACTAGGGACCTTCCCCTGTTGGCTTGGTGGACTAGGGACCTTCCCCTGTTGGCTTGGTGGACTAGGGACCTTCCCCGGTTGGCTTGGTGGACTAGGGACCTTCCCCCCTGTTGGCTTGGTGGACTAGGGACCTTCCCCTGTTGGCTTGGTGGACTAGGGACCTTCCCCTGTTGGCTTGGTGGACTAGGGACCTTCCCCTGTTGGCTTGGTGGACTAGGGACCTTCCCCTGTTGGCTTGGTGGACTAGGGACCTTCCTCTGTTGGCTTTGTGGACTAGGGACCTTCCCGGTTGGCTTGATGGACTAGGGACCTTTCCTCTGTTGGCTTGGTGGACTAGGGACCTTCCTCTGTTGGCTTGGTGGACTAGGGACCTTCCTCTGTTGGCTTGGTGGACTAGGGACCTTCCCCTGCTGGCTTGGTGAGCAAACAGACTGAGTCGTCTGATGGACACACACATGCACGCAAGCTCGCACACACAACACACGCACAGTAGCTTACACACACAAACACACACACGTACAGTACACAAAGTACAGTACATCAATACTAGGCAATGGGCGTTAAATCTGAAGTTATTGCATGTGATATCTTTGGCACTGTATATCAAATGGGACCTTTAATGCAGCTGGAAAGTATTTGATGAAGCCCATTTGTCATTCTGAAAGTTAGTAATATTGCTAGTCTTGATGAAAAATGTGTTCTTTTTTTGGCACATGAAGGTTATGGGAAAGGCGGCATAAACGCTGATTAAAAATTCAGAACTTTTTATTGGATTGTTCTGCTCGGCAAAGCCTCTTATTGGATTGTTCTGCTCGGCAAAGCCTCTTATTGGATTGTTCTGCTCGGCAAAGCCTCTTATTGGATTGTTCTGCTCGGCAAAGCCTCTTATTGGATTGTTCTGCTCGGCAAAGCCTCTTATTGGATTGTTCTGCTCGGCAAAGCCTCTTATTGGATTGTTCTGCTCGGCAAAGCCTCTTATTGGATTGTTCTGCTCGGCAAAGCCTCTTATTGGATTGTTCTGCTCGGCAAAGCCTCTTATTGGATGCCAACCAGACAGAAAATGCAGTAATGGAGGGATTCTAAGGGAAATGATGATTTCAAGAGATTAAGAAAATGTGTTCAGGTTTAATCATTACAACAAACAGATGCAGTGGCCCAGTGAAAATGAGGTGGCGTGACTGAAGCATTGCATTGTGGGTCAAAGAAACTCTTCACAATTAATTTACCTAAACAGAATTATCACACACCTAATGGGATGGTTCCAGAATCTGACACACACACACACACACACACACACACACACACACACACACACACACACACACACACACACACACACACACACACACACACACACACACACACTCAAGGCTGTCATATCCCTGTGGTGTGAATATCTTGTCCTCAGAGAGAACCAGTGACTGATGGGAATGCTCTTAAGGGTTGACGGATCCTGATTGACTGTTCCCTACCGACACACTGATTAAACTCCAGAGTTCTGACAATGAACTAATGCTTTGTCTTCATTTGGGAACCCGTCACAATCTCTATCTCTGTTGATGGGTGAGGCAGTGGAAACAAGAGTTGAGTAAGGACAATGTTATTTACTGGGAAGTTGCCAGTTTAAGGGTCAATTTGACGATTGGCTGAAGTTTCAGCCTCAGTGATTGAGAACCCTGTTTCTGGTTTCTCCCTGCTTCTTGATCGGTTTCTCGTTTGTGAATGTACAGTGTGTGTGTATGTGTGTGTGTGTTTGTCTGTGTCTGTACAGTGTGTGTGTGTTTGTCTGTGTCTGTACAGTATGTGTGTGCGTACACTCCTTTTCTGTAATCTCAGTATTGTGATATTTGACTGTAATAAATCACAGTGACAAGAACCACTGAGCTGAGGCCCGTCACAGACGGACTCTCTCTCTCTTTGGGTTTAAAATAAAGTATTTTTTCTCCCATTTTCAATATCTCCACTCCACTTATTCCACCTCTCCCTATTCCATCGACAGTCCTCCCCTCTTCCTATTCCATCGACAGTCCTCCCCTCTCCCTATTCCATCGACAGTCCTCCCCTCTCTCTATTCCATCGACAGTCCTCCCCTCTCCCTATTCCATCGACAGTCCTCCCCTCTCTCTATTCCATCGACAGTCCTCCTCCTCCCTCTCTCTATTCCATCGACAGTCCTCCCCTCTCCCTATTCCATCGACAGTCCTCCCTCTCTCCTATTCCATTGACAGTCCTCCCCTCTCCCTATTCCATTGACAGTCCTCCCCTCTCCCTATTCCATCGACAGTCCTCCCCTCTCCCTATTCCATCGACAGTCCTCCCCTCTCCCTATTCCATTGACAGTCCTCCCCTCTCCTATTCCATCGACAGTCCTCCCCTCTCCCTATTCCATCGACAGTCCTCCCCTCTCCCTATTCCATCGACAGTCCTCCCCTCTCCCTATTCCATTGACAGTCCTCCCCTCTCCCTATTCCATCGACAGTCCTCCCCTCTCCCTATTCCATCGACAGTCCTCCCCTCTCCCTATTCCATCGACAGTCCTCCCCTCCCTATTCCATCGACAGTCCTCCCCTCTCCCTATTCCCTATTCCATCGACAGTCCTCCCCTCTCCTATTCCATTGACAGTCCTCCCCTCTCCTTATTCCATTGATAGTCCTCCCTCTCCCTATTCCATTGACAGTCCTCCCCTCTCCCTATTCCATCAACAGTCCTCCCCCTTCCCTATTCCATCGACAGTCCTCCCCTCTTCCTTATTCCATCGACAGTCCTCCCCTCTCCTGTTCCATCGACAGTCCTCCCCTCTCCTTATTCCATTGACAGTCCTCCCCTCTCCCTATTCCATCGACAGTCCTCCCCTCTTCCTATTCCATCGACAGTCCTCCCCTCTCCCTATTCCATCGACAGTCCTCCCCTCTCCCTATTCCATTGACAGTCCTCCCCTCTCCTCCATCGACAGTCCTCCCCTCCCTATTCCATCGACAGTCCTCCCCTCTCCTATTCCATTGACAGTCCTCCCCTCTTCCTATTCCATCGACAGTCCTCCCCTCTCCCTATTCCATCGACAGTCCTCCCCTCTCCCTATTCCATCGACAGTCCTCCCCTCTCCCTATTCCATCGACAGTCCTCCCCCTCTCCCTATTCCATCGACAGTCCTCCCCTCTCCCTATTCCATTGACAGTCCTCCCCTCTCCTTATTCCATCGACAGTCCTCCCCTCTCCCTATTCCATTGACAGTCCTCCCCTCTCCCTATTCCATTGACAGTCCTCCCCTCTCCCTATTCCATCGACAGTCCTCCCCTCTCTCCCTATTCCATTCCACAGTCCTCCCCTCTCCTTATTCCATCGACAGTCCTCCCCTCTCCCTATTCCATTGACAGTCCTCCCCTCTCCCTATTCCACCGACAGTCTTGCCCCTCTCCCTATTCCACCGACAGTCCTCCCCCTCTCCCTATTCCATCCACAGTCCTCCCCTCTCCCTATTCCATCGACAGTCCTCCCCTCTCCCTATTCCATTGACAGTCCTCCCCTCTCCCTATTCCACCGACAGTCTTGCCCCTCTCCCTATTCCACCGACAGTCTTGCCCCTCTCCCTATTCCACCGACAGTCCTCCCCTCTCCCTATTCCATCCACAGTCCTCCCCTCTCCCTATTCCATCGACAGTCCTCCCCTCTCCCTATTCCATTGACAGTCCTCCCCTCTCCCTATTCCACCGACAGTCTTGCCCCTCTCCCTATTCCACCGACAGTCCTCCCCTCTCCCTATTCCATCCACAGTCCTCCCCCTCTCCTATTCCATCCACAGTCCTCCCCTCTCCCTATTCCAATACATTCCACCGACAGTCTTGCCCCTCTCCCTATTCCACCGACAGTCCTCCCCTCTCCCTATTCCATCCACAGTCCTCCCCCTCCCTATTCCATTGACAGTCCTCCCCTCTCCCCAATACATTGACAGTCTTGCCCCTCTCCCTATTCCATCGACAGTCCTCCCTCTCCCTAATACATTGACAGTCCTCCCCTCTCCCTAATACATTGACAGTCCTCCCCTCTCCCTATTCCATCGACAGTCCTCCCCTCTCCTTATTCCATCGACAGTCCTCCCCTCTCCTTATTCCATCGACAGTCCTCCCCTCTCCCTATTCCACCAGCAGTCTCTCATGAACATGCCTGGGCTCCACATTCCAAGATCTATGAGGATGAAGAAGACAAAGTGGTTGGAAGACAGATTACTGTAAACACAATTTTGAGAATAAGCGTCTAGATTAGCAAAAAACTAAAATATTTTGCTTGTCTTTCCGACTGTTCAGCAAGCGTTTGACTGTTGTTGTTTTGATGCACCACCACTTTCAACCAGTAGAGGGCACTGTCTGTCACTGTAACATTGGTGAATGGAGGCCTGTTCACCTTTCCTACCTGTCTAGTACACCTCTATTGTGATGAGAAGAAATCATTGTCACAGTAATTTTCTATGAATAATCACTCAATTTGCAGTTCCACATGATTGCAAAGAAAATAGCCCATTCACCATGATTACATGATCAATATTCATTATTTGTTAAACTGCAGAAAAACAAGTAAAAACAAATGTTGAGATTTGTGACAGTGCGAGCCTCAGCATTCTCCCTCCTTCCCCTCATCAATTCCTCTTTGTCTTAATGGTTTTTGCTGCGCCACCCTCGGTTCTTTGTCATGGCTCTGGTAAACAACTCTGTGACAGTTCCATTGAGAGCAGACAATTGGTTCATTACTGAGAACCACAACAGATAACTGTAAATAGCGGAGTGGAGTGTTCCATGGTCAGTCACAATTTAATTTAATTTTCTGGGTCGGGCTGTCATTAATCTTTCTCTCTCTGCCTGTGTCTCATTCTCTCTCTCTCTCGCTCTCTCCCTCTGCCTGTGTCTCATTCTGTCACTCGCTCTCTCCCTCTGCCTGTGTCTCATTCTGTCACTCGCTCTCTCCCTCTACCTGTGTCTCATTCTGTCTCTCTCTCTCTCCCTCTGCATGTGTCTCATTCTGTCGCTCTCTCTCTCTCTCTCTCCCTCTGCATGTGTCTCATTCTGTCGCTCTCTCTCTCTCCCTCTGCATGTGTCTCATTCTGTCGCTCTCTCTCTCTCCCCTCTGCCTGTGTCTCATTCTGTCACTCGCTCTCTCCCTCTACCTGTGTCTCATTCTGTCTCTCTCTCTCTCCCTCTCTGCATGTGTCTCATTCTGTCGCTCTCTCTCTCTCCTCCCCTCTGCATGTGTCTCATTCTGTCGCTCTCTCTCTCTCCTCTCTGCCTGTGTCTCATTCTGTCTCTCTCTCTCCCTCTGCCTGTGTCTCATTCTGTCGCTCTCTCTCTCTCCCTCTGCATGTGTCTCATTCTGTCGCTCTCTCTCTCCCTCTGCCTGCATGTGTCTCATTCTGTCGCTCTCTCTCTCTCCTCTGCATGTGTCTCATTCTGTCTCTCTCTCTCTCTCCCTCTGCATGTGTCTCATTCTGTCTCTCTCTCTCTCTCTCTCTCTCCCTCTGCATGTGTCTCATTCTGTCTCTCTCTCTCTCTCTCCCTCTGCCTGTGTCTCATTCTGTCGCTCTCTCTCTCTCTCCCCTCTGCATGTGTCTCATTCTGTCTCTCTCTCTCTCTCTCCTCTCTGCCTGTGTCTCATTCTGTCTCTCTCTCTCTCTCTCTCTCTCTCTGCCTGTGTCTCATTCTGTCTCTCTCTCTCTCTCTCCCTCTGCCTGTGTCTCATTCTGTCTGTCTCTCTCTCTCTCTCCCTCTGCATGTGTCTCATTCTGTCTCTCTCTCTCTCTCTCCTCTGCCTGTGTCTCATTCTGTCTCTCTCTCTCTCTCTCCCTCTGCCTGTGTCTCATTCTCTCTCTCTCTCTCTCCTCTCTGCATGTGTCTCATTCTGTCTCTCTCTCTCTCCCTCTCTGCATGTGTCTCATTCTGTCTCTCTCTCTCTCTCCTCTGCCTGTGTCTCATTCTGTCTCTCTCTCTCTCTCCCTCTGCCTGTGTCTCATTCTGTCTCTCTCTCTCTCTCTCCCTCTGCATGTGTCTCATTCTGTCTCTCTCTCTCTCTCCTCCCTGCCTGTGTCTCATTCTGTCTCTCTCTCTCTCTCCCTCTGCCTGTGTCTCATTCTGTCTCTCTCTCTCTCCTCTGCCTGTGTCTCATTCTGTCTCTCTCTCTCTCTCTCCCTCTGCCTGTGTCTCATTCTGTCTCTCTCTCTCTCCCTCTGCCTGTGTCTCATTCTGTCTCTCTCTCTCTCCCTCTGCATGTGTCTCATTCTGTCTCTCTCTCTCTCTCTCCCTCTGCATGTGTCTCATTCTGTCGCTCTCTCTCTTTTGTTCTCTCTTCTTTCCCTCTGCCTGTGTCTCATTCTGTCGCTGTCTCTCTCTCCCCTCTGCCTGTGTCTCATTCTGTCGTGTGTGTCTGTCTCTCCTCTCTGTGTGTGTCTCATTCTGTCGCTCAGGCCTTCTGGGCAGACTCTCACTGTCCTCTCTCTTTGCATGTGTCTCATTCTGTCGCCCTCTCTCTCACTCCTCTGCCTGTGTCTCATTCTGTCAGCCTCTCTCTCATCACCATCTGCAGTGTCTCATTCTGTCAGTCTCTCTCCCCTCCCATCTGCATGTCACTCATTCTGTCTCATTCTCAGTCTCCAGTCCCTCTCTGCAGTCCCCATTCAGTCTCACCAGTCCCCATTCAGTCTGCACCAGTGTGTCTCATTCAGTCAGTCACCAGTCCCCATCTGTCAGTGTCCCATTCTGTCTCTCTCCCCAGTCCCCATCTGCCTGTCACTCATTCTGTCTCCTTCTCTCTCTCCCTCTGCATGTGTCTCATTCTGTCTCACTCCCCATTCTCTCCCAGTCCCCATTCTCAGCCTGTGTCTCATTCTGTCTCACTCCCCATTCTCTCTCTCCCCATCTGCCTGTGTCTCATTCTGTCAGTCTCCCCATTCTCTCACCAGTCCCCATCTGCCTGTGTCTCATTCTGTCTCTCTCCCCTTCTCTCTCCCTCTGCAGTGTGTCCCATTCTGTCTCTCCAGTCCCCATTCAGTCAGTCACCAGTCCCCATTCTCTCACCATTCAGTGTCACCAGTCCCATTCAGTCAGTCACCACCTAATATCTGCCTGTGTCTCATTCTGTCTCTCTGGCTTCTGGTCTCTGCACTTGATCTCATGAGAGTCGGGTGTGTTTGTCCCCCTCTGTGTGTAAGCTCACTGAACATGAATGTGCTGACACACACACCTCAATGACTAGAAACAACAACGTGGAGGACTACACATGTGTCATATGTGTGTAGAAAGGTCTGGGGTCAAAAGCCTTGGCCGACATCAGGCTTTGAAAAGGGCAGGTGGCTTTACTGTCCTCTGACAGCCTCATTTGCATCCTCATTCTTTCCCTCTCTGTTTATCTCACTGCTTTGACCAGGCCCTATGAGCCCAGAAAAGCAGTGCACTGTAAAGGGAATAGGGTGCCATTTGGGACGCCCCTAATGTCTGTCTGTGTGTCCAGCAGCCCTGGTCCAGCCTGGTGGTTTTTACTGGACCCAGTCTAGCATGGCCAGGCTTAATCTGTTCCTCTGGACCCAGTCTAGCATGGCCAGGTCAATCTGTTCCTTCAGTCTAGCATGGCCAGGCTCCATCTGTCAGTCTGGACCAGTCTGCATTCAGTCAATCTTCCTCTGGTCCCAGTCAGCATGTCCAGGCTCTGTTCCTCTGGACCCATCAGCATCAGGCTACCAGTTCCCTGGACCCAGTCTAGTCACCAGGCTCTGTTGTGGTGGACCCAGTCAGTCATGGCCAGTCCCCATAATCTGTCCTCACCAGTCCATGGCCAGGCTTCAGTCAGTCTGGACCCAGTCCCCATTCAGTCAGTCTAGCATGGCCAGTCCCCATTCAGTCAGTCACCAGTCCCCATGGCAGTCAGTCACCAGTCCCCATTCAGTCTGTCAGTCCCCTGGACCCAGTCAGTCCCCATTCAGTCAGTCCCAGTCCCCATTCAGTCAGTCACTCAGTCCCCATTCAGTCAGTCACCAGTCCCCATTCAGTCAGTCTGGACCCAGTCCCCATTCAGTCAGTCACCTCTGTCCCCATTCAGTCAGTCCCAGTCCCCATTCATCAGTCCTCTGTCCCCATCTCATGTCCCAGTCCCCATTCAGTCAGTCACCAGTCCCCATTCAGTCAGTCCTCTGTCCCATTCAGCATGGCCAGGTTTAGTCCCCATTCAGCATCCAGTCAGTCCAGGTTTACCAGTTCCCTGGATTCAGTCTAGCACAGTTTAATCAGTCAGGACCCAGTCCCCAGGTTTAATCTGTTCCTCTGGACCCAGTCTAGTGGCCAGGTTTAATCTGTTCCTCTGTCCCCAGTCAGCATGGCCAGTCCTGTTCCTCTGGATTCAGTCAGCACCAGCCAGGCTTAGTCTGTTCCTCTGGACCCAGTCTAGCATTCAGTCAGGCTCAATCTGTTCCTCTGGACCCAGTCTAGCATGGCCAGGTCCCCATCTGTTCCTCTGGACCCAGTCTAGCATTCCAGGCTTAATCTGTTCCTCTGGACCCAGTCTAGCATGGCCAGGCATAATCTGTTCCTCTGGACCCAGTCAGCATGGCCAGGCTCAATCTGTTCCTCTGACCCAGTCAGCATGGCCAGGCTTAATCTGTCACCTCTGGACCCAGTCTGCATGGCCAGGCTTAATATGTGGCTCTGGACCCAGTCAATCTGTTCCTCTGGACCCAGAGCATGGCCAGGCTTTCTGTTCCTCTGGACCCAGTCTAGCATGGCCAGGCTTAATCTGTGGACCCAGTCTAGCATGGCCAGGTTTAATCTGTTCCTCTGGACCCAGTCTAGCATGGCCAGGTTTAATCTGTTCCTGGACCCAGTCTAGCATGGCCAGGCTTAATCTGTTCCTCTGGACCCAGTCTAGCATGGCCAGGTTTAATCTGTTCCTGGACCCAGTCTAGCATGGCCAGGCTTAATCTGTTCCTCTGGACCCAGTCTAGCATGGCCAGGTTTAATCTGTTCCTCTGGACCCAGTCTAGCATGGCCAGGCTTAATCTGTTCCTCTGGACCCAGTCTAGCACAGCCAGGTTTAATCTGTTCCTCTGGACCCAGTCTAGCATGGCCAGGTTTAATCTGTTCCTCTGGACCCAGTCTAGCATGGCCAGGCTTAATCTGTTCCTCTGGACCCAGTCTAGCATGGCCAGGTTTAATCTGTTCCTCTGGACCCAGTCTAGCACAGCCAGGTTTAATCTGTTCCTCTGGACCCAGTCTAGCATGGCCAGGTTTAATCTGTTCCTCTGGACCCAGTCTAGCATGGCCAGGCTTAATCTGTTCCTCTGGACCCAGTCTAGCATGGCCAGGTTTAATCTGTTCCTCTGGACCCAGTCTAGCATGGCCAGGCTTAATCTGTTCCTCTGGACCCAGTCTAGCATGGCCAGGCTTAATCTGTTCCTCTGGACCCAGTCTAGCATGGCCAGGCTTAATCTGTTCCTCTGGACCCAGTCTAGCATGGCCAGGCTTAATCTGTTCCTCTGGACCCAGTCTAGCATGGCCAGGCTTAATCTGTTCCTCTGGACCCAGTCTAGCATGGCCAGGCTTAATCTGTTCCTCTGGACCCAGTCTAGCATGGCCAGGCTTAATCTGTTCCTCTGGACCCAGTCTAGCATGGCCAGGCTTAATCTGTTCCTCTGGACCCAGTCTAGCATGGCCAGGCTTAATCTGTTCCTCTGGACCCAGTCTAGCATGGCCAGGCTTAATCTGTTCCTCTGGACCCAGTCTAGCATGGCCAGGCTTAATCTGTTCCTCTGGACCCAGTCTAGCATGGCCAGGTTTAATCTGTTCCTCTGGACCCAGTCTAGCATGGCCAGGCTTAATCTGTTCCTCTGGACCCAGTCTAGCATGGCCAGGCTTAATCTGTTCCTCTGGACCCAGTCTAGCATGGCCAGGCTTAATCTGTTCCTCTGGACCCAGTCTAGCATGGCCAGGCTTAATCTGTTCCTCTGGACCCAGTCTAGCATGGCCAGGCTTAATCTGTTCCTCTGGACCCAGTCTAGCATGGCCAGGCTTAATCTGTTCCTCTGGACCCAGTCTAGCATGGCCAGGCTTAATCTGTTCCTCTGGACCCAGTCTAGCATGGCCAGGCTTAATCTGTTCCTCTGGACCCAGTCTAGCATGGCCAGGCTTAATCTGTTCCTCTGGACCCAGTCTAGCATGGCCAGGCTTAATCTGTTCCTCTGGACCCAGTCTAGCATGGCCAGGCTTAATCTGTTCCTCTGGACCCAGTCTAGCATGGCCAGGCTTAATCTGTTCCTCTGGACCCAGTCTAGCATGGCCAGGTTTAATCTGTTCCTCTGGACCCAGTCTAGCATGGCCAGGCTTAATCTGTTCCTCTGGACCCAGTCTAGCATGGCCAGGCTTAATCTGTTCCTCTGGACCCAGTCTAGCATGGCCAGGCTTAATCTCCTCTGGACCCAGTCTAAGGCTGTCTGTTCCTCTGGACCCAGTCTAGCATGGCCAGGTTTAATCTGTTCCTCTGGACCCAGTCTAGCATGGCCAGGCTTAATCTGTTCCTCTGGACCCAGTCTAGCATGGCCAGGTTTAATCTGTTCCTCTGGACCCAGTCTAGCATGGCCAGGTTTAATCTGTTCCTCTGGACCCAGTCTAGCATGGCCAGGCTTAATCTGTTCCTCTGGACCCAGTCTAGCATGGCCAGGTTTAATCTGTTCCTCTGGACCCAGTCTAGCATGGCCAGGCTTAATCTGTTCCTCTGGACCCAGTCTAGCATGGCCAGGTTTAATCTGTTCCTCTGGACCCAGTCTAGCATGGCCAGGTTTAATCTGTTCCTCTGGACCCAGTCTAGCATGGCCAGGTTTAATCTGTTCCTCTGGACCCAGTCTAGCATGGCCAGGTTTAATCTGTTCCTCTGGACCCAGTCTAGCATGGCCAGGTTTAATCTGTTCCTCTGGACCCAGTCTAGCATGGCCAGGTTTAATCTGTTCCTCTGGACCCAGTCTAGCATGGCCAGGTTTAATCTGTTCCTCTGGACCCAGTCTAGCATGGCCAGGTTTAATCTGTTCCTCTGGACCCAGTCTAGCATGGCCAGGTTTAATCTGTTCCTCTGGACCCAGTCTAGCATGGCCAGGTTTAATCTGTTCCTCTGGACCCAGTCTAGCATGGCCAGGTTTAATCTGTTCCTCTGGACCCAGTCTAGCATGGCCAGGCTTAATCTGTTCCTCTGGACCCAGTCTAGCATGGCCAGGTTTAATCTGTTCCTCTGGACCCAGTCTAGCATGGCCAGGTTTAATCTGTTCCTCTGGACCCAGTCTAGCACAGCCAGGTTTAATCTGTTCCTCTGGACCCAGTCTAGCACAGCCAGGTTTAATCTGTTCCTCTCCAAACACTGGCTGACTTCAATGACTTCTTTGATATTTTCACAGCAACTGTGTGACCCAGTTGAGAACTGAGTACAAATGAATGAGTAGAAAAACACACAAACAAAGATCTATTACATCTTGACAGATGTTACGGGTGTGTTGAAGCATTGTGTATTAGCCTGCTTCAGTTATAATTGATAAAGCAATAATGACATTAGGCCTGTTGTAAACATTCCTTCGAGGTATGTTATTTACCTAATACCACCACACTGCCCCCTAACCAAACATAGGAAACAATGGAACTATTGTCTCCACGAGCCGTGCATTATAGGAGACTGCAAGGTCAAGTAGGATTTGACCCCACCGTGGCCTCTGAAAACCATTTTCAGAAAGGGGGACAGTCGGTCCTACAACCAGGTTGGATGTTCATATAGCATAATAATCTCATCGATTTACAACTAGAACAGATTACAATGTAGCCTAGCGTTAGACTACAATGTTCCAGTTTATTCTGGAATTGTTCAGCATTGTACAGACTTCATTCCGAACTTTGAACAAAGCTGCTCGCGGAGCTTCCAGAGGTTACTTCTCGTCTCCGGTGAAAAGAAGAAGGTGGAGGGTTAAATTGGTTTTCTCAGACTTTCACGGCAGTTTGCAGAGTCTCTCCCGGTCGTGTGAGTAAACTGATCCGTACAGGCTCGGTGTAATGCATTGTGGGGGAGGAGAGAGAGAAGATACTCCATCCCTCTTTTTATTGGGCGCTGCCACTGAAAAGAAGAGGGTGGAGTTCTCAGTTGTTTTTCTCTGGCTTCAACGATAGTTTGCCGAGTCTCTCCCCGTCTTGTGTGTAAACTGATCCGTACAGGCTCGGTGTATTTTCGTGGGAGAGAGAGAGAGAGAGAGAGAGAGAGAGGGGGAGGAGTGGGAGAAGATACTCCATCCCTCTTTTTCTTGGCCGCTTTACCGCGGGCGTTACAGTTCAACGTGCAGTTTCTTGCCAATTCATCAGGGCGGACTTAATCCAACAGTGTGTTCGTCTTTGAATATGAAACACATTTGAATTCAGTCTGTATTTACGTTTTTTGGGCGTGAAGAAAAATCTCTTGTCGTGGAGAAAGTGTCAAACTTCCATACCGTGTCATATTTCCCGGGATTTAGAGCGTCGTTGCTCGCTCGCTCCCTTCGGCTTCTCACAATGTTTTCTCTCCCGGGGAAGATCTGAACTTTTTACGGACGGTGACAACGTAGACAATAGGACTTCGTTTGGGTTTTGGTTGTACAAAGAGAGGAGACGAACCGATTAGGACTGCGAGTTCGTGTTCAACTACAAATTCCTGAGGTAAGCGACCGGTCATGGCCGTGTATTTTAACTTCTCTGCGGCTGAGTTTGGTAAAGAATGATGTGAAGGAATCGACAGATTGTTGGTCTGGCTCTATGACAGAGGGATAACAACGGGATCCTAATGCTTGGTAGAAATGTCTTGTGCCCTTACAACTGGGGAGTGAGTTAAGAAAAGGGCATAGAAGGCTATAGTGTGGTGTTAATTTTGTAATAAGTCTAGTGTGTGAGTTCCGGTCCTAATCAATGGAACAAATCTCAGTTCCTCGTTAACCAGTCACGCGGCTACAATGTTGCGTGGCAATGATACAGTGAGTGGGCTACTGTTGCACGGTTTGTAGGTGAAAGTAGCTTAGTAACGTTAGATGCGTTTGCTATGTGTATTGCAGTGGGATGTTATCATGAAAACGACTGCATGGTTTTCAAACATTGACCTCGGTGTTTGGGAGCTCTTCAAAACAGGCCAACAATTTGCATTTCACTCGTTGGGAGTTGTGCTCAACAGATTTGTGAAACGACAAGGCTTTTACTCCGTAGCCTACCTAATGGGGATCCTAATAAAATACCGACCTACAGCATCTCATCCTACAAGCAGACTTCAGGAGAAACTATTCTCCAGGCAACGTGTATGTATTCAGCCATGTTGGCTGTAGGCTAATGTGTTACCTGGTCTCTGTGCCTGGTTTGGGCTGATCTGGATTTCCCAATGTTCTAGGCATCACTTCCACCATTGCGTCTGTCAACTGAACACATGCATTTAGGTACAATAAAGGCTGCAATGGGAGCCTGCATGCCATTGTCAATAGACATACATTGGCTGCTTGTATAGCCATTCCAACAAGTAGGTGACTTGTAAGAGCATTGTCCTGTCTCATTCCCATATCCCATTTAATGCTGAATGCAGTTAAGCTTTGGGCTTTGAACCCCATGTAGAGAAAGCAGAGTCAGTCACCACATGCTGTAGTGGTTCAGACCCAGAACAGGAAGAGCCCCTGCCCCCTCAAGGTCAAAAGGAGAGGGACAAAAACAGAGGGAGCATTTTCCCCTCCTCTCTCTGGGACTCTTTCTCTCTCTCTCTCTCTCTCTCCATTTGTGTCTGAGACTGACCATGAGTAATGGGCCTGTTTGTTTGTCTTTCATGCAGAACATGGACACAGTATACACTGACGCTATTGATTCATGTTTCCTGCTCAAACCCAAGTGTGTGTGTGCGCACTGTCACGTTGTCCGTACCCCTCTGTCCCTAGAACGGAACAGCCCCCCCCCTTCTGTAGTCACTGGACCTGCCTTGTTTAGAGTCAACATTGTATGTGATCTTTCTCTCCCTCTCTCCTCCATCCCTCTCCTCTCTCCATCCCTCTCCTCTCTCCTCCATCCCTTCTCCTCTCTCCTCCATCCCCTGTAAAGAGTCATCTCTGTCATAAAAGAGTGTAAGTTTGTTTCACAACCCTTCATAGGGATTAACGTTAAATAAACATTTCCATTATTGAAGAGCTAGATTTTGGTGTGTGTGTGTGGAGAATCTTGGATGGTCTCCCCAACACAACCATCTGCTTACTGGACACCCACACAGAGCCAGGTGCTGTTCCTTCCACCACATCCATGCATCATTGTCTGAGTCTCACACATACTGAAAGTGGACAACGTGTCGTGTGTTGATTTTCTGTGGGCTCAAATCACTGCAACACCGTTCCCTATTCAAAAACTCCCTTTCAATGGTGAACATGGCCGTCGCTCCTAATGTTCAGGCAGACTAATAGCTCTCCACAAGGGTTAATTTGGGGTCATGTCTCTCATCTGAAGAGGACCGCTTGGTAGACAATTCAGAATAATGATTTGTGGAACAAAGATCCGTGTCTGTCTGCTTAAGAACATGTGGGGAGAAGAGAAAACACAATTAATGAAAACAACCCCAGCTTTTGATTTCTATAGAGAACCGACGAGGGCAACAGAACCGACGAGGGCAACAGAACCGGAGGGCAACAGAACCGACGAGGGCAACAGAACCGACGAGGGCAACAGAACCGACGAGGGCAACAGAACCGACGAGGGCAACAGAACCGACGGGGCAACAGAACCGACGAGGGCAACAGAACCGACGAGGGCAACAGAACCGACGAGGGCAACAGAACCGACGAGGGCACAACTATGGGGCAAACAGACGGGTTGGATTAGATTGTTGACCACATGTTAACTATATTTCAGCTCCAGTGTTTATTGAAAACAAAAACATTTGGTAAATGAACACTTGTTGTCTGTCATATACATTGTTAAAGTTGTTGGTTAGCTAGGTTGACATGAAATCAGCACCACAAAACCACAAAACAATACATGGTATCAAGAACAAGATGAAATAAGTCACTTAGGATTCCCCACATGGCATCTTCTAGTCATTCTGGCTATCTGGTCATCCAGAATCCCAACGACACGCTGACCTCTGCCCCATGGAAGCGTGACCTCTGCCCCATGGAAGCGTGACCTCTGCCCCATGGAAGCGTGACCTCTGCCCCATGGAAGCGTGACCTCTGACGTTGTCAGATGACCCGTCTATTGATCGTTTTGTATTTAATTTATTGCTTTTCTCTCCCATCGTTCACTTTTCATTATAGTCACTTGCCACAATTTAATAATATATTCATCATATTACAAGACATTCACTTTCTATTCATAGTAGATTTACATACAAGACCCTGGTACTTACCTACGGAGCAGCAAGATGACCTGACCCTCCCTACCTTCAGGCTATGTTCAAACCCTACATCCCAACCAGAGTACTCTGGTCTCTTGGCTCTCCTACCCCTACGGGAGGGCAGCTCCAGCTCAGTCCAGTCCAACCTCTTCTCTGTCCTGGCACCCCAATGTTGGAACCAGCTTCCCCCTGAAGCTAGGACAGCAGAGTCCCTGTCCGTCTTCTGAAAACATCTGAAACCCTACCGCTTCAAATAGTATTTTAAGAAATCCCACAGCACCCCTTTCATTAATTTACACTTGACTTTTTCCCTGCTTACAAACTCTGACTCTACTGAGCTACATTATTGAGGGAAAATGTACTTTCTCTAACTGTGATATGTGGTTGTCTCACCTCGCTATTTTAAGATGAATTAACTAACTTGATCTGGGTAATGGCAACTGCTAAATGACTCAAATGTGAAGTGGGACACCTGGTGAAGTGGGACACCCGGTGAAGTGGGACACCCGGTGAAGTGGGACACCCGGTGAAGTGGGACACCCGGTGAAGTGGGACACCCGGTGAAGTGGGACACCCGGTGAAGTGGGACACCCGGTGAAGTGGGACACCCGGTGAAGTGGGACACCCGGTGAAGTGGGACACCCGGTGAAGTGGGACACCCGGTGAAGTGGGACACCCGGTGAAGTGGGACACCCGGTGAAGTGGGACACCCGGTGAAGTGGGACACCCGGTGAAGTGGGACACCCGGTGAAGTGGGACACCCGGTGAAGTGGGACAGTTAAGGACGGGTGGTTCTTACAGGGAGGTTCAGGTGAACAGTAGTGGTCTGAAAGGTAAAGGTTTACAGAGGGATTGTTTAGTGCCGCTTGTACGTCCTGTGTGTGTAATGAAGCATTAGCTTTTAGTCCATTAGTGACTGGCAGTGTGTGTCACCTGTACTTGGGCTTCAGTAGCTAGAGTCCAAAGGTTGTTTCCTGTGGAAACACGGGGCCGTGTCTGCATGCATGTGTTTGTACTTGGGCTTCAGTAGCTAGAGTCCAAAGGTTGTTTACTGTGGAAACACGGGGCTGTGTCTGCATGCATGTGTTTGTACTTGGGCTTCAGTAGCTAGAGTCCAAAGGTTGTTTACTGTGGAAACACGGGGCTGTGTCTGCATGCATGTGTTTGTACTTGACTCATCAGACCACTGAACATGTTCATTCCAGTCTGTTTGCTCACCAAGTCAACCTGGGAAGGTCCGTAGTTACCCCACCTGACGGTTTCACTTTCCATTTCCTATAAAGTCCTGTACTTACTGTCAGTCCTCCTGGGTAACACCAGATGCATCATGGTTTATTACTGTCAGTCCTCCTGGGTGACAGCAGATTCTTTATTACTGTCAGTCCTCCTGGGTGACAGCAGATTCTTTATTACTGTCAGTCCTCCTGGGTGACAGCAGATGCATCATGTTATTGTTACTAATTTTTCATTCTTCTTATTTTAAACTCTGCATTGTTGGGAAGGGCTCATCAGCAGTCATTTCACAGAAAAGTCTACACCAGTTGTATACGGCACAGGTGCTGAATACGATTGGATTTACAGTCTGGTGAATCATTTAGTTCTTCAGTTCTCCACCTGTAGGCTTTGGAATATCCCTACCTGAACATTTCAGTTTCCATTGTCTGTCCTACATTTACTGTCAGTCCTGGACATTCCTAAATTCCAGGACACAGTCTGAGCTCTGCCATGGATGACTAAATTGATGGTGACTCATTGACTTGTTTCAGTGTGTGGAGGGTTACTGTAAATGTTACCCTTGTCCTTACATGTTCATATGTTTTGGGCTCCTGAGTGGTCTAGGGCACTGCACCTCAGTGCTAGAGGCATCCCTACATCCCTACAGACCCTGGTTTGATTCCAGGCTGTATCACAACCGGCCGTGTTTGAGAGTCCCGTAGGGTTAATTAGGCTGTCACTGTAAATAAGAATTTGTTCTTAACTGACTTGCATAGTTAAATAAAGGTTAAATAAATATTTGTTTTTCTCTTGGTTCACCTTTTTATATGGGGCAGTTATGTTGCCATGCTACTGTCACTGCACTGCTACTCACTGTTTGCTGTTAGATGTTGGTGGACTTGGCCCATGGTCACTACTGTCGTGTTTGGTGTGTCTGTATGTATTCTTTCCCTTGGTGACCAAGCTGTGGTATGTTGTGACAGTCTTAATGTTACGCTATGGCTTGGTGGCAGATTTGAGAAGTGACTCAGTATATTGGTGCCCTGTCTGTCTGTGTAGTGACCTCACATAAATGATGTTACTGGACACATGCGCTGGGACCTCCCCTGAGGTGGTGGCATCATGCAGAGGGGTGGTGGTGTGACCTCACTGGCCTGGGGTTTGTTTAGGTGTGTGTGTCAGCAGGTGTCTCGGTGTGTGTCAACATTGTGTCTGAGGTGAGATCACACCCCCTCACACCTGTAGGGGGACAGCTGCTGCAGCACACTGGGGGTTCTCTCTCCTGCTGGTGTTCCTCACCCACACGCATACATAGTGTGTTGTAGGCCTCTCCAGACAGAGGACATAATGTGTCTCAACATTCTGTGCCATTGTTGGTGGTCAACAAGGTTTTCCAGCTGTTCCTGCACACAGTTTTTTCTCGAAGCAAGCTGAAGTTCAGTAGCCGAAGTCTACGCCCATCGTCTGTGATTGGTCAATAGTAGGGATTCTTCAATGAAGTTTTGTTATTCAATGATAGATGGCTCGTTTTTATGCACATTTTTTTTCACTTGAGAAATACCTCACCAAACATCTGTTAGATGTACAATTGAGTGACTAAGATCTACTTGGCAAAAACATCAAAATTAATGACAGATTTCTTGAGTTGTCTTCGATTCATTCGGACTATTTTAGAGGAAGTGCGTACTTGCAAAGGTATTTTTAAGGGAGTAAGCAAGACAGACGTTCACTACGCCGAGTTCTACTAGGAGCAAACTGAACCTAGTATGCAGACACCTTTTTAGAGACGGGATGTCGCAGGCCTCTCCAGACAGAGGACTTCTTAGAGACGGGTGTTCTCTGGTCCCTGTCTGTTCTGTCTTCTATATCCATATGGAGAGTACAGTTCTCTGGTCCCTGTCTGTTCTGTCTTCTATATCCATATGGAGAGTAGAGTTCTCTGGTCCCTGTCTGTTCTGTCTTCTATATCCATATGGAGAGTAGAGTTCTCTGGTCCCTGTCTGTTCTGTCTTCTATATCCATATGGAGAGTAGAGTTCTCTGGTCCCTGTCTGTTCTGTCTTCTATATCCATATGGAGAGTACAGTTCTCTGGTCCCTGTCTGTTCTGTCTTCTATATCCATATGGAGAGTAGAGTTCTCTGGTCCCTGTCTGTTCTGTCTTCTATATCCATATGGAGAGTAGAGTTCTCTGTTCTGTCTTCTAGTCCCTGTCTGTCTCTGTCTTCTATATCCATATGGAGAGTACAGTTCTCTGGTCCCTGTCTGTTCTGTCTTCTATATCCATATGGAGAGTAGAGTTCTCTGGTCCCTGTCTGTTCTGTCTTCTATATCCATATGGAGAGTAGAGTTCTCTGTCCCTGTCTGTTCTGTCTTCTATATCCATATGGAGAGTAGAGTTCTCTGGTCCCTGTCTGTCTTCTATATCCATATGGAGAGTACAGTTCTCTGTCTCCCTGTCTTCTATATCCATATGGAGAGTAGAGTTCTTGTCTGCTGTTCTGTCTTCTATATCCATATGGAGAGTACAGTTCTCTGGTCCCTGTCTGTTCTGTCTTCTATATCCATATGGAGAGTAGAGTTCTCTGGTCCCTGTCTGTTCTGTCTTCTATATCCATATGGAGAGTAGAGTTGTCAGTTCTCTGGTCCCTGTCTGTTCTGTCTTCTATATCCATATGGAGAGTACAGTTCTCTGGTCCCTGTCTGTTCTGTCTTCTATATCCATATGGAGAGTAGAGTTCTCTGTCCCTGTCTGTTCTGTCTTCTATATCCATATGGAGAGTCTGTTCTGTCTTCTATATCCATATGGAGAGTACAGTTCTGGTCCCTGTCTGTTCTGTCTTCTATATCCATATGGAGAGTAGAGTTCTCTGGTCCCTGTCTGTTCTGTCTTCTATATCCATATGGAGAGTAGAGCTCTCTGGTCCCTGTCTTCTGTATCAATATGCACACAGTTGTGTTGACTAGCTAACGTCCACAGCAAGTTTTGCAAGGTTCCCTTCCCTGCTTGTTTGTGTTTCTGAATGTTTGGAGCAGAAAACATGGCGTATTAAATCTCCATGTGGTCCTGAAGAGTGAGAGGCAGGGCAGAGCAGAGGTTGGGCCGTTTTCTATTTAAGACTCTGTTAATGTTAGTCAAGTGCTTCCCATCTGACATCTTCAAGGCTCTGCTGCATGTTCTGCTCTGGTTCCCAGCCCTGGTAGAAGGGAGCAGCAGAGAGACGGCTGGTTGGCCCTGGTAGAAGGGAGCAGCAGAGAGACGGCTGGTTGGCCCTGGTAGAAGGGAGCAGCAGAGAGACGGCTGGTTGGCCCTGGTAGAAGGGAGCAGCAGAGAGACGGCTGGTTGGCCCTGGTAGAAGGGAGCAGCAGAGAGACGGCTGGTTGGCCCTGGCAGAAGGGAGCAGCAGAGAGACGGCTGGTTGGCCCTGGTAGAAGGGAGCAGCAGAGAGACGGCTGGTTGGCCCTGGTAGAAGGGAGCAGCAGAGAGACTGGCTGGTTGGCCCTGGCAGAAGGGAGCAGCAGAGAGACGGCTGGTTGGCCCTGGCAGAAGGGAGCAGCAGAGAGACGGCTGGTTGGCCCTGGTAGAAGGGAGCAGCAGAGAGACGGCTGGTTGGCCCTGGCAGAAGGGAGCAGCAGAGAGACGGCTTGGTGCTGGGGATGAACAGGAAGATAAGAGCAGGGTGGAACAACATTGTCTTTCATCCCTCAGAGTGAAGGAAGAGCGGAATAGTTTGTTTATACTCTGAGCTAGATCAAGTCTCCGGGAGGGGAGAAATCAAAAGACAAAATCAAAGCTTTGCTTTGTGTTTAAATATGCAGTGGAGAAATACAGGTACACACACACTGACAGATGGCTGATATATGAGAGCCGCCAAGTGTGTGTGTGTGTGTGTGTGTTACTACACCGCTCACCACAGTGTCCAGGTTTTAGAGGGAGTGACTGTCAAAAGCAGCTTAGCCTACCTGCTGGGGACCTTTTGTGTGTTGTCTGTGTTGGTGATATTGACCAAGAGCTCACCACTGTTTTAATCCTCCTGCATTCTGTTGGTGCTGGAATTTCATCTTTCTCTCTCACCCTGAACACCACGTAATGCGCTCGTTAATCCTCAAACATTCCTCACGCTGGGTTTTAGTTTTAATTATGAGCACTAAAGTAGTGGTAACGCTGAGGTCCCTGCTGCTGCGTGCCAATAGCCTTTAGCTGTTAGAGTACAGGGTAACACGCGGTTAGAAAGGGTACAGGGTAACACGTGGTTAGAAAGGGCACAGGGTAACACGCGGTTAGAAAGGGCACAGGGTAACACGCGGTTAGAAAGGGCAGCAGGGTAACTTGGTGCGGTTAGAAAGGGCACAGGGTAACACGGGTTAGAAAGGGCACACATTGTTTAGAAAGGGCACAGGGTAACACGCTGGTTAGAAAGGGCACAGGGTAACAAAGAAAGACAAAATTAGAAAGGGCACAGGGTAACACGCGGTTAGAAAGGGCACAGGGTAACACGCAGATGGTTAGAAAGGGCACAGGGTAACACGCGGTTAGAAAGGGCACAGGGTAACACGGTTTAGAAAGGGCACAGGGTAACACGCGGTTAGCACAGGGTAACCTGGTTAGAAGGGCACAGGGTAACACGCGGTTAGAAAGGGCACAGGGTAACCTCCTGCGTTAGAAAGGGCACAGGGTAACACGCGGTTAGAAAGGGCACAGGGTAACACGTTAGAAAGGGCACAGGGTAACATTCCTCACGTAACACGCGGTTAGAAAGGGCACAGGGTAACACGCGGTTAGAAAGGGCACAGGGTAACACGCGGTTAGAAAGGGCACAGGGTAACACGCGGTTAGAAAGGGTACAGGGTAACACGCGGTTAGAAAGGGTACAGGGTAACACGCGGTTAGAAAGGGTACAGGGTAACACGCGGTTAGAAAGGGCACAGGGTTACACGCGGTTAGAAAGGGCACAGGGTAACACGCGGTTAGAAAGGGCACAGGGTAACACGCGGTTAGAAAGGGCACAGGGTAACACGCGGTTAGAAAGGGCACAGGGTAACACGCGGTTAGAAAGGGCACAGGGTAACACGCGGTTAGAAAGGGCACAGGGTGACACGCGGTTAGAAAGGGCACAGGGTGACACGCGGTTAGAAAGGGCACAGGGTGACACGCGGTTAGAAAGGGCACAGGGTGACACGCGGTTAGAAAGGGCACAGGGTGACACGCGGTTAGAAAGGGCACAGGGTGACACGCGGTTAGAAAGGGCACAGGGTGACACGCGGTTAGAAAGGGCACAGGGTGACACGCGGTTAGAAAGGGCACAGGGTGACACGCGGTTAGAAAGGGCACAGGGTGACACGCGGTTAGAAAGGGCACAGGGTGACACGCGGTTAGAAAGGGCACAGGGTGACACGCGGTTAGAAAGGGCACAGGGTGACACGCGGTTAGAAAGGGCACAGGGTGACACGCGGTTAGAAAGGGCACAGGGTGACACGCGGTTAGAAAGGGCACAGGGTGACACGCGGTTAGAAAGGGCACAGGGTGACACGCGGTTAGAAAGGGCACAGGGTGACACGCGGTTAGAAAGGGCACAGGGTGACACGCGGTTAGAAAGGGCACAGGGTGACACGCGGTTAGAAAGGGCACAGGGTGACACGCGGTTAGAAAGGGCACAGGGTGACACGCGGTTAGAAAGGGCACAGGGTGACACGCGGTTAGAAAGGGCACAGGGTGACACGCGGTTAGAAAGGGCACAGGGTGACACGCGGTTAGAAAGGGCACAGGGTGACACGGGTTAGAAAGGGCACAGGGTGACACGCGGTTAGAAAGGCACAGGGTGACACGCGGTTAGAGAGGGCACAGGGTGACACGCGGTTAGAGAGGGCACAGGGTGACACGCGGTTAGAGAGGGCACAGGGTGACACGCGGTTAGAGAGGGCACAGGGTGACACGCGGTTAGAGAGGGCACAGGGTGACACGCGGTTAGAGAGGGCACAGGGTGACACGCGGTTAGAGAGGGCACAGGGTGACACGCGGTTAGAAAGGGCACAGGGTGACACGCGGTTAGAAAGGGCACATGGTGACACGCGGTTAGAAAGGGCACAGGGTGACACGCGGTTAGAAAGGGCACAGGGTAACACCATCCTGTTTTCAGTGTAAGCGGGGACATTCATTATGAAGTAGGTAGGTTTGTGTGTGTGTGAAAGCTCCAGGCAAAACCTGTTTAACAGGACAGTAGTGTAGCTCCAGTTGTAATAACAGACTTTAGGCCATTAGGAAACCCTGTTTAACAGTTAGAACAACTGGAGCTATGCTAACCTGTTTAACAGTTAGAACAACTGGAGCTATGCTAACCTGTTTAACCTGTTGCGTCGAGCAATCCCGTATCCGGGAGCGTAATTATAGCCTCAAGCTCATTATCATAACGCAACGTTAACTATTCAAGAAAATCGCAAATGAAATGAAATAAATATATTGGCTCACAAGCTTAGCCTTTTGTTAACAACACTGTCATCTCAGATTTTCAAAATATGCTTTTCAACCATAGCTACACAAGCATTTGTGTAAGAGTATTGATAGCTAGCATAGCATTAAGCCTAGCATTCAGCAGGCAACATTTTCACAAAAACAAGAAAAGCATTCAAATAAAATCATTTACCTTTGAAGAACTTCGGATGTTTTCAATGAGTAGACTCTGTTAGATAGCAAATGTTCAGTTTTTCCAAAAAGATTATTTGTGTAGGAGAAATCGCTCCGATTTGTTCATCACGTTTGGCTAAGAAAAAAAACAAAAATTCAGTCATTACAACGGCAAACTTTTTTCCAAATTAACTCCATAATATCGACAGAAACATGGCAAACGTTGTTTAGAATCAATCCTCAAGGTGTTTTTCACATCTATTCGATGATAAGTCATTCGTGGCAGTTTGGTTTCTCCTCTGAACCAAATGGTAAAATACACGCAGCTGGAGATTGCGCAATAATTGCAATGGAGGACACCAAGCGGGGCACCTGGTAAATGTAGTCTCTTATGGTCAATCTTCCAATGATATGCCGACAAATACGTCACAATGCTGCAGACACCTTGGGGAAACGACAGAAAGTGTAGGCTCATTCCTTGCGCATTCACAGCCATATAAGGAGACATTGGAACAAAGCGCATTCAAAATCTGGGGCATTTCCTGTTTGAAATTTCATCTTGGTTTCGCCTGTAGCATCAGTTCTGTGGCACTCACAGATAATATCTTTGCAGATTTGGAAAGGTCAGTGTTTTCTTTCCAAAGCTGTCAATTATATGCATAGTAGAGCATCTTTTTGTGACAAAATATCTTGTTTAAAAAGGGAACATTTTTTTATCCAAAAATTAAAAGAGCGCCCCCTATATCGAAGAAGTTAACAGTTAGAACAACTGGAGCTATGCTAACCTGTTTAACAGTAGACTGTCATAGAACAACTGGAGCTATGCTAACGTGTTTAACAGTTAGAACAACTGGAGCTATGCTAACGCGTTTAACAGTTAGAACAACTGGAGCTATGCTAACCTGTTTAACAGTTAGAACAACTGGAGCTATGCTAACCTGTTTAACAGTTAGAACAACTGGAGCTATGCTAACGCGTTTAACAGTTAGAACAACTGGAGCTATGATTACCTGTTTAACAGTTAGAACAACTGGAGCTATGGTTACCTGTGTTAACAGGGTTAATAATGGCCTAAAGTCTGTTAGACTAGCCCAGCTCCTGTTTTAACACAGTGTAGACTAGGCCACTAGACTAGTGTAGCTCCTGTTGTTCTAACACAGTGTAGACTAGGCCAGTAGACTAGCGTAGCTCCTGTTGTTCTAACACAGTGTAGACTAGCGTAGCTCCTGTTTTAACACAGTGTAGACTAGCGTAGCTCCTGTTTTAACACAGTGTAGACTAGCGTAGCTCCTGTTTTAACACAGTGTAGACTAGCGTAGCTCCTGTTTTAACACAGTGTAGACTAGCGTAGCTCCTGTTTTAACACAGTGTAGACTAGCGTAGCTCCTGTTTTAACACAGTGTAGACTAGCGTAGCTCCTGTTTTAACACAGTGTAGACTAGCGTAGCTCCTGTTTTAACACAGTGTAGACTAGCGTAACTCCTGTTTTAACACAGTGTAGACTAGGCCAGTAGGTGTGGTTGCTGGCTTTTATGAAGTGAACTTAACTTACTGAGTGACTTCTTTACACACTGTCTGTGTCTCTGCCATTATCTATTCTGTCTGTGACATCCCCTAACAGACTGTACACCTGCTGTGATCATCTGTTCAACTGTGGGAGTACCTCTTGTCTGTCTCTGCTGCTTGCTTACAGGCTTTGAGGCTCTAGAAGAGACTCACACCCAATCCTGGAGAGCTGCAAGAGGTGCAGGCTTTGTTCCAGCCCAGCACTAACAACTCATTTAGATGAATCATCAACATCTTGATGATTAGTTGGATACGATGTGGTGATCCTGGACTGAGAGGGGTGGTGGATGCTGAATACTGCTGTTTAAAGCTGTTACCGGCTGAGACCTGTCTCCCCTCTGTCTCCCCTCTGTCTCTGTCTCCCCTCTGTCTCCCCCTCTGTCTCCCCCTCTGTCTCCCCTCTGTCTCCCCCTCTGTCTCCCCCTCTGTCTCCCCCTCTGTCTCTGTCTCCCCTCTGTCTCCCCCTCTGGTATTTAACTGGCAGTATATCACTGTGTCACACAACAGCACAGCAGCATAGTCTGTGTCTCAAATGTCACCCTATTCCCTTGTTAGGACACTACTTTTGACCTGGGCCTCATGGGTAGTAGTGCTCTATACAGGGAATAGGGTGCCATTTGGGATGCAAACATAGTGTAGTGAGGAGCTAGCTGTAGCCCAGAAGGTGTTTCTATTTCACACATCAGCAGTGTTTTCTCACACAGTCGTGTGTGTGTGTGTGTTGCGTTGCCCAGGACGAAAGATGCTGGGGTCAGTGGTCAGCAGGCGTGAAAGGTCATGTCGCTACTAGATAAAAATAACAAGGTCATGTCATAGCTAGGTAAGAACAATATAGAGATTGTAGCTGCCCATAGGTAGGTAACACAGTGATATGTAGCAAATGGAATAGTCCATGGGTAGGTAACAGAGGGGGTGTAAATAATGGAATAGTCCATGGGTAGTAACAGAGGGGTATAGATGATGGACTAGTCCATGGGTAGGTAACAGAGGGGTGTAAATAATGGAATAGTCCATGGGTGGGTGCCAGGGGGTGTAGATAATGAAATAGTCTATGGGTAGGTTACGGGGTGTAGATAATGAAATAGTCTATGGGTAGGTTACGGGGTGTAGATAATGGACAAGTCTATGGGTAGGTTACGGGGTGTAGATAATGAAGCCTATGGGTAGGTTCCAGGGGGTGTAGGTTCCATGGAGTAGCCTATGGGTAGGTTCCAGGGGTGTAGATAATGGAGTAGCCTATGGGTAGGTTCCAGGGGTGTAGATAATGGAGTAGTCTATGGGTAGGTTCCAGGTTCCAGGTGTTGATAATGGAGTAGTCTATGGGTAGGTTCCAGGGGGTGTAGATAATGGAGTAGTCTATGGGTAGGTTCCAGGGGTGTAGATAATGGAGTAGCCTATGGGTAGGTTCCAGGGGTGTAGATAATGGAGTAGCCTATGGGTATGGGAGAGATGCACACACTGTTGGTAGCATTCCATCTGCTTGTGTTCCTGGAGCAGGGAATATCAGCCACCACCATTAACAGTCACACACCTCTGCCCATCCCCTAGCACGCACACTGTACTCAGTTCAGTCCATATATTGACTCATCTAATGTGTTTGTACTTATACATCCATCTACATTAGGGTCTTATCCATGCTAATGGAGTGTTTCTAAATGTTACTGGCTGTTCTCAGACCAGTCTACATTAAAACCTCATCCAACATGTGGGAGGCTGTGTGAGGCCCTGTTATAGGACACTCTGGTATAGGCTGCATCCTAAATGGTACCCTATTCCCTACATGGTGCACTAATGTTGACCAGAGCCCTATGGGCCCCTGTCAAAAGTAGTGCATTAAATAGGGAATAGGTTGCAATTTAGGATGCTTCCTATATCAGAGTGTTCTATATCAGGGCCTCATACATTCTCTGTAATCATTAGTCATGTCTGTATCCAGACCTCACGTGGAAAGAAACCCTACAGGACTACTGTTTACTGAAATCACTGGCCTGATTGAAGGGCACAGCATTCAATTCCTCCCTGTGTGCGTGTAAACTTTTTGTGCGTGTTTGTAGGCTACACACAGTGTGCATATCTGACCATCTCGTCTCAGTCCATGTGCTTAATTTCCTGTTCCTGTGTTTGGCCTAGTGCCGGTTTCACTCTGCATGACATTGGCAGCCTCCTCTCCTCTCCAACCTCAAAGCTCTTTCCCAGAGCTCCCTGACAACGGCCCAGCCAGCCAGTGTTCAGAGGGCCCTCTGAATCAGAACGCTGAGTTTAAACGAAACCAAATGTCATGCCACTTCTCTTAACTATGTCTGTCTCGCTGTAGAGTCACTGTAGAACTCACCCCTTGACTTGTTCTATATGTTGTTACAGCCTGAATTTAAAATGAATTACATTGACATTTTGTCACTGGCCTACACACACAATACCCCATAATTTCAAAGTGGAATTATATTTTTTGACATATTTACAAATGAATTACAAATGAAAAGCTGAAATGTCTGGAGTCAATAATTATTCAACCACTTGTTATGGCAAGCCTAAATAAGTTCAGGAGTAAAAATGTGCTCAAAAGGTCACATAAGTTGCATGGACTCACTATGTGTGCAAAACTAGTGTTTAACATGATTTTTGAATGACTGCCTCAGTCGAACAGTGAATTTCAATCACAGATTCAACCACAAAGACCAGGGAATTTTACCAATGCCTCCCAAAGAAGGGCACCTATTGGTAGATGGGTTAAAAAAAAAAACAGACATTGAAATCGCTTTGAGCATGGTGAAGTTATTAATTACACCTTGTATCCAATACACCCCGTCACTACAAAGATACAAGCTTCCTTCCTAACTTAGTTGCCAGAGAGGAAGGAAACCACTCAGGGATTCACCGTGAGGCTGATGGTGACTTTAAAACAGAGTTAATGGATGTCATAGGAGATAACTGAGGATGGATCAACAACATTGCAGTTGTTTGACAATACTAACCTAATTAACAGCGTGAAAAGAAGGAAGCCTGTACAGAATAAAACAATTCCAAAACATACTTCCTGTTTACAATAAGGCATTAAAGTAATACCCCCCCAAAATGTAGTAAAGAAATTCACTTTTTGTCCTGAAATACAAATTATATTTGGGACAAACACAACACATCACTGAGTACCACTCGTCATATTTTCAAGCATGGTGGTGGCTGTATCATGTTATGGGTATGCTTGTCATTGGCAAGAACTAGGGAGTTTAAGGATGAAAATGAATGGAATAGAGCTAAACAAGGTAACATCCTAGAAAACCTGGTTGTTTGATTTCCATCAGACACTAGGATACAAATGTGCCTTTCAGCAGGACAATAACCTAAAAGCCAAATATGCACAGAAGTTGCTTACCAAGACAACAACATTGAATGTTCGTGAGTGGCCTAGTTACAGTTTTCACTTAAATTGTCTTGAGAATATATGGCATGACTTGAAAATGACTCTAGCAAGGATCAACAACCAGCTTGATAGAGCTTGAAGCATTGTAAAAATAATAATGTGCAAATATTATACAATCCAGGTGAGCAAAGCTCTTCTAAACTTACCCAGAAGACTTGCATCTGTATTTGCTGCCAAAGGGGATTATAACTTGTATTGTCTCGGGGCTGAATACTTATGTAATCAAGATATATTTGTGTTTTTATTTCTTTTTTTCCCCCCACCAATGTTCAAATTTTTCTTTCACTTTGATATAATAGTATTTTGTGTAGTTCTTTGAGAGAGAAATTACAATGAAATACATTTAATCCCACCTTGTAAGGCAACCAAATGTGGAAAAAGTCAAGGGGCGTGAATATTTTCTGAAGGGACTGTATGACTGCCTCTTACCACGCTCTTCATACTCCTCCTAACACACTGTCTCTTACCACGCTCTTCATACTCCTCCTAACAGACTGCCCCTTACCACGCTCTTCATACTCCTCCTAACACACTGTCTCTTACCACGCTCTTCATACTCCTCCTAACACACTGCCTCTTACCACGCTCTTCATACTCCTACTAACACACTGCCTCTTACCACGCTCTTCATACTCCTACTAACACACTGCCTCTTACCACGCTCTTCATACTCCTACTAACACACTGCCTCTTACCACGCTCTTCATACTCCTCCTAACAGACTGCCTCTTACCACGCTCTTCTTAACAGACTGCCCCTTACCACGCTCTTCATACTCCTCCTAACAGACTGCCCTTACCACGCTCTTCATACTCCTACTAACACACTGTCTCTTACCACGCTCTTCATACCCTCCTAACACACTGCCTCTTACCACGCTCTTCATACTCCTCCTAACAGACTGCCTCTTACCACGCTCTTCATACCCCTCCTAACACACTGCCTCTTACCACGCTCTTCATACCCTCCTAACAGACTGCCCCTTACCACGCTCTTCATACTCCTCCTAACAGACTGCCCCTTACCCCGCTCTTCATACTCCTACTAACAGACTGCCCCTTACCACGCTCTTCATACTCCTCCTAACAGACTGCCCCTTACCACTCTTCATACTCCTCCTAACAGACTGCCCCTTACCACGCTCTTCATACTCCTCCTAACAGACTGCCCCTTACCACGCTCTTCATACTCCTACTAACACACTGTCTCTTACCACGCTCTTCATACTCCTCCTAACAGACTGCCTCTTACCACGCTCTTCATACTCCTACTAACACACTGTCTCTTACCACGCTCTTCATACTCCTCCTAACACACTGTCTCTTACCACGCTCTTCATACTCCTCCTAACAGACTGCCTCTTACCACGCTCTTCATCTTAACAGACTGCCTCTTACCACGCTCTTCATACTCCTCCTAACAGACTGTCTCTTACCACGCTCTTCATACTCCTTCTAACAGACTGCCTCTTACCACGCTCTTCATACTCCTCCTAACAGACTGCCTCTTACCACGCTCTTCATACTCCTACTAACACACTGTCTCTTACCACTCTTCATACTCCTTCTAACAGACTGCCTCTTACCACGCTCTTCATACTCCTCCTAACAGACTGCCTCTTACCACGCTCTTCATACTCCTACTAACACACTGTCTCTTACCACGCTCTTCATACTCCTCCTAACAGACTGCCTCTCTTACCAACAGACTGCCTTCCATATACTCCTACTAACACACTGTCTCTTACCACGCTCTTCATACTCCTCCTAACACACTGCCCCTTACTGTAACAGACTGCTCTACCACGCTCTTCATACTCCTCCTAACACACTGCCCCTTACCACGCTCTTCATACTCCTCCTAACACACTGCCTCTTACCACACTCTTCATACTCCTCCTAACAGACTGCCTCTTACCACACTCTTCATACTCCTCCTAACACACTGCCTCTTACCACACTCTTCATACTCCTCCTAACACACTGCCTCTTACCACACTCTTCATACTCCTCCTAACACACTGCCTCTTACCACACTCTTCATACTCCTCCTAACACACTGCCTCTTACCACACTCTTCATACTCCTACTAACAGACTGCCTCTTACCACGCTCTTCATACTCCTAACACACTGCCTCTTACCACACTCTTCATACTCCTCCTAACACACTGCCTCTTACCACGCTCTTCATACTCCTCCTAACAGACTGCCTCTTACCACGCTCTTCATACTCCTCCTAACAGACTGCTTCTTACCACGCTCTTCATACTCCTCCTAACAGACTGCTGTGTGTGTGTGTGTCTTAATGTAAATCTAATCACAAGGAGATGGCGCCGCACCCCACACACACATTTTAATCTATGAATGTATGCTTCAGGATTGGCAGTGTAGTTTGCATGGCTGGATGGTTGTTTACATGCCGGCTTGGCTTACGCATTAGATGATCACAACATTACTGAAGTTTAATTACAGAGACTGACTGGTAGGAAAAAATGGCTGTGGTTGAAGCTGGAGAGACTAAATAACTTTGTTCTAGAAACTCTCTTGGTTGGTCTCTGTGTCTGCGTTTCTCTCCTTCTATTCTCGGTGTTTCTGTCTCTCTCTGCGTCCTCTTGGACTTGACACACCCTACACCACAGATATCATGTTTACAGCAAACACCCAGCCAAACTGGATCACAGCCCTCCTCCCCTTCCCTCTCTCAAACTTCCTGTTCTTCCCCTCTGCTCTCTTTCCAGCTACGTGCTGGAGGAGGTTCTAGCTAGTCCACTACGCTGGGAAATGAGGCTTTATTAATTAGTTATGTATTAAAGCTGATAACAAACACTTGGTTTGTAATACTTTATCACATCTGCTTATTATTTAATATGGCATTGAAGTTATTATGTAAAAATCGCTCCACCATTTCCTGGTTGCTAAAATTATAATACAATTTGCCTAACTTCAGTTTGTGACAAAACAAGCAAGTATAAGTATAGTGAGACATTGTATCTAAACCACTGTGAAATATATTTTCCATAACCAAAAATGTTGTATTTTCAGTAGTTTGAAGCTGGTGTACAAAACCAAAAGTAAAAGACACAAAAACGATACTTAAGAATGCTTAGCATAGAAATAGCGCACATAGAATAATCTACCGCTTCTTAGACTTGCTTTCAAAGAGTGACAGATCTATGAAACACTTTTCTATGTGATTTTGGTTGGGTTTCCTAAAAAGGTACATATTGCAGCTTTAAGATGAAGTAACGATCTGCCCATTAGTCATGAATCATTATTCCTACCAAACCTCCATTATACATGCCAGTGAGGGAGCTATATAAACAATAGCTAAAGCAGTACCTACTCAGAGTAGTGGGAACAGTCACTCTGCTCTGCTGTCTGTTTCTAGACTGTTCCACAGCAATCAGTTTGGTATTTCCTGCTCCCTGTGCCTGCTGCCTGTCCTCCTCTCCTCTCAACACTGTTCTGTGATCAGATTGGTATTTCCTGCTCCCAGAGCCTGCTGACTTTCTCCTCTCATTACAGTGAACTGAGATCAGTGGAGCTGGAGGTGTGTTGTCTGGAATGTTACTCCATCCCTGTCTCTCTTTCTCTCTTTTTGTTCCCCCTCTTTTCTCCTTTATTTCCTGCCATGATTGGAGCGATTTGTTTTCTACATGACGGTGGGTGACTGTCGTGGGTGACTGTCGTGGGTGACTGTCGTGGGTGACTGTCGTGGGTGACTGTCGTGGGTGACTGTCGTGGGTGACTGTCGTGGGTGACTGTCGTGGGTGACTGTCGTGGGTGACTGTCGTGGGTGACTGTCGTGGGTGACTGTCGTGGGTGCCTCGTGGCCCTCATTGTAAATTCCAGCCACTATTATGTATTATGAGGACAGTTAGTCATATGGAATTGGTTTATTTCCACGGTAATGGAAACTCTGCTTTCAGCCAAACTCACACTTCAATCACTATTCAATTAAATCTCTCGCTCTCTACCCTTTCTCCCAACCCCTCTCTCTTTCTCCCAACCCCTCTCTCTTTCTCCCAACCCCTCTCTCTTTCTCCCAACCCCTCTCTCTTTCTCCCAACCCCTCTCTCTTTCTCCCAACCCCCTCTCTTTCTCCCAACCCCCTCTTTTCTCCCAACCCCCTCCCAACCCCCTCTCTCTCTCCCAACCCCCTCTCTTTCTCCCAACCCCCCTCTCTTTCTCCCAACCCCCTTCTCTCCCAACCCCCTCTCTTTCTCCCAACCCCCTCTCTTTCTCCCAACCCCCTCTCTTTCTCTCCCAACCCCCCTCTCTTTCTCCCAACCCCCTCTCTTTCTCCCAACCCCCTCTCTTTCTCCCAACCCCCCCTCTCTTTCTCCCAACCCCCTCTCTTTCTCCCAACCCCCTCTCTTTCTCCCAACCCCCCCCTCTTTCTCCCAACCCCCTCTCTTTCTCCCAACCCCCTCTCTTTCTCCCAACCCCCTCTGAATGAATAACCCCCTCTCTTTCTCCCAACCCCCTCTCTTTCTCCCAACCCCCTGGTTTCTCCCAACCCCCTCTCTTTCTCCCATTCTTTCTCCCAACCCCCTAGAACCCCCTCTCTTTCTCCCAACCCCCTCTCTTTCTCCCAACCCCCTCTCTTTAACCCCTCTCTCTTTCTCCCAACCCCTCTGAACACCCCTCCCAACACTTGGTGAACTGATTTTCAATGACCAGAAGCTCAGCACGTCCTCTGGGTCTCTGACAGTGTGTGGGTTATGGTGAAGGTGGTTTAGGCTAACACTGATGCCCTGGGGATGTATGTGTACCTCAGACAAACAGAGGCAGGATATTACTAGGCTGGAACAAATAATCCCCCCCACCACCACCACTAACACACACACTCTTACAGTACATTCCGTCCCTGCCTTGTGTCAGTGTTTGGTCAGTTCCCCACAGCCAGCTGAAATGACCCCGGTTCCATTTAGTCTTATCAGACTGAACAGCGACCAGCAGCATTCCACTGTGATAAGACCAGCAGCCGTCACTCCTCATCCACTGCCCTGTCTCTGTCTGGATAAGAGGGTGGGAAGGAGGGAAGATAGGGGCTGATGTGTGTTCAGCACAGAGGGGTGAGGGAGGTGGACTGATGGGGGGGTGAGGAGGTGGACTGATGGGGGGCGGAGGTGGACTGATGGGGGGCGGAGGTGGACTGATGGGGGCTGATGGGGGCGGAGGTGGACTGATGGGGGCGGAGGTGGACTGATGGGGGGCGGAGGTGGACTGATGGGGGGCGGAGGTGAGGTGGACTGATGGGGGGCGGAGGTGGAGGTGGACTGATGGGGGACGGAGGTGAGGTGGACTGTGGACTGATGGAGGGCGGAGGGAAATGAGTTTATGAAGGTTGTTGCCCTGTCTCTGGAAAGCCTTGCTTATTTTAGGGAAATATTTCACTTTGACATAGCCTATCCACTTCCCCTCTCACTCACACACGTGCGCCTGTCAGCCAGCCAGCCAGCCAGCCATCCATCCATAACAACCCTATTTGTCAGGTGATCAATAAAGTAATACTGGTCATGATGAGTGGTGGTTTGGAGCCAATCTCAACGGTCCCTCCAGTCTGTCCCTCCCGTCTGTCCCTCCCGTCTGTCCCTCCCGTCTGTCCCTCCTAACAAGGACCTGCTGCCTGCCACTGTCTTTCAGCTGTGTGTGTGTGTTCAGGATGACGACACAATGTTTGTTTCCATCACTAGATCTGTTTTCCTAAAGAAGTTAAATCTGCTTGGTGTTTTGTTTCCTAGCCACGATACTAAGGAGTACAGACACCCTTTACACACACACACACACACAGCGCTGCTCACAGTCACTTCCCAAGGACACAGCAGCAGCAGACTCCACTACAGCTGTGATTCATCTCTCTGTCGACAGTTATCCATTCTCATTTACATCTCACAGCTGTTTGATTCATCTCTCTGTCGTCTCATCAGTTATCCATTCTCTGGCATTTACATCTCAACAGTCATATGTTTGTTAACAGGCAGTCTCATCTCAACAGTCATATGTTTGTTAACACATCTCCTCTGGCAGTCTCATCTCAACAGTCATATGTTTGTTAACACATCTCCTCTGGCAGTCTCATCTCAACAGTCATATGTTTGTTAACACATCTCCTCTGGTAGTCTCATCTCAACAGTCATATGTTTGTTAACACATCTCCTCTGGCAGTCTCATCTCAACAGTCATATGTTTGTTAACACATCTCCTCTGGCAGTCTCATCTCAACAGTCATATGTTTGTTAACACATCTCCTCTGGCAGTCTCATCTCAACAGTCATATGTTTGTTAACACATCTCCTCTGGCAGTCTCATCTCAACAGTCATATGTTTGTTAACACATCTCCTCTGGCAGTCTCATCTCGTCCAAGACCCAACCCACTGTAAATCACAGAGGACGAGGAGGAAGGTTTGCTCCTGCTTCCCCTCCTACCTCTCCCATTATGTCTACCAGTTATATTCCATCTGGTTGAATGCTGTACAACGTGTGTTCTACTACATAGCTCATTATACAAGCCAGGGATGGAGGGGTTAAGTTGTTCTGACTGTGGGAGGTTCCTTTGGATTTATCTGGGAAAGAGGAAGAATAGGGTGGTAAGTGAGGGCCCCAGGCCTGTATCGGAGGGAGGAGAGGAAACACGAGAGAGTGGACCTATCTGAGTGGAGGAGGAAAGGAATGCGAGGGTGCATTGTCTGTAGTCATCGGAGAGGAGCGACTGAGTGGAGTGACTGACTGTTCCTGCAGACTGTTCCTGCTGGCTGATGGAGGAGTGATTTGCAGAGGTAGCTGTGCTCTGTCGGTTCCATTAAACACGCTGTCCTCGCTCTCCTCTCCTCCCCCCCATCCATCCTCACAAAAACAGGGCACAGTTTATGACATCACCTGGAATCTTCAGACTGTTGGGCCGATTCTTCTCTTTTGCCAAGCTGGTATTTTCTAAAGTTCTGGGTTTCTTTCACTGTACCGGCAGGCTCAGTGTGCTTCTGACATTTACCCATAATCCTCCTCTCCTTTCCTGATCCTCTCCTTTGTGGCCAACTGGTTGCAGAGTAAAATGAAATGACATTCCATGTTAGATTTGATCATCACTATACTGTGGAAGATACACTGGCTGGTCCCTGACTGAATATACACTCAGGTTATTAGGTACATCCATCTGGTCCCGGACTGAATATACACTCAGGTTATTAGGTACATCCATCTGGTCCCTGACTGAATATACACCCCATCTGGTCCCTGACTGAATATACACTCAGGTTATTAGGTACATCCATCTGGTCCCTGACTGAATATACACTCAGGTTATTAGGTACATCCATCTGGTCCCTGACTGAATATACACTCAGGTTATTAGGTACATCCATCTGGTCCCTGACTGAATATACACTCAGGTTATTAGGTACATCCATCTGGTCCCTGACTGAATATACACTCAGGTTATTAGGTACATCCATCTGGTCCCTGACTGAATATACACTCAGGTTATTAGGTACATCCATCCAGTCCACAATGTAAAGTTCAATCGAGCAGTAACTGAATGCCTGTATGCCTGCTTCATAAGCAGTCTGTAGGAACTATCATTTTTGTGAATGGGGTGTACCTAATAAACTGTCAGGGAGTCTATATTGTGGTGTTCCAAGATTGTTTTGGTTGGTAATTAGAGAAGCAGGATAGTGAGTGACAGTCTTAGAGGCTGAAGATTAAAGTAGTGGATACTTCCCTGTTACTGTCGCTCTCTCTTTCTCTCTGTTGTCTCTCTGTGTGCTATTGGCAGATAAGGCCTACTGCTTAATTGGAATCTATTTTGTTTGTCATAAAACTGGGAGACGAGTGAAGGATTGCTTGTCATAGACCAGCGTGTGAATCTGCATTTCTCCCTGTTTGTTAGATGGATGGACTAAGCTGCTAATCAATGAGGACTCTGAATGAATTATGCTACTTGAGGTTATGAGTTATGCTGTGGCATCGTGGTGTTTTTTATCCACAGGCCATGTCACTGAAAGGTGTGTGGTGTGTCACTGAGAGACAGCACGTTGACCGATGGAAGGAGGGTTAATTAACTGTCATTAAGACTCTGTCAGTGAGGTGACTCATGTTCCTGCTGGTCTGTTTTCTACTTGGCTGTCCTTCACCTAATGATGAAGTGTATTAAACACAGGCCACACATCTAGCGAACATCTGTCTGGATATGCTGTTCAAACTGCTGGAATACTGTGGCCATAGTCTTCCTCTCTCAGTATCGTCCTGTAACGTGGTATTGAACACCAGGCTCCACATGCCAAGCTGTGGACTAGTATCTCTGAGAGAACCTGACACCAGTCACTCCACACACTTCTCACTATAATCACAGTGGCTGTAGCTCTCAACCATCTACTCTCTCTAGTCTCTACACACCTACTCTCTGCTGTTCCAAATGCCACCCTATTCCCTATATAGGCACTGCTTTTGACTAGGGCCCATATGGTACACCCCTACTCTGTTGTTCTAGACCCTAGACCCCACCCCCTTAACCAATCCCAATGCAGTCCACAGCGAGGCCTGAGATTGGCTGCCTTTCTCCAGTAATTGCGAGCCTGGCCCTTTCGAGGGGGTGCCTGTGAGCACGACTCCGTCCCTTCATTCATTTACCTCAGGAGCTCTTCAGCTGAGTGACTGGGAGTGGTGCTGTGGCATTTCACCACTAAACGTGTCATTTTCCCTCCCGTTTTGTCCTGTTAGATATGTGCCTCTATAGGAGAAGAAAGCTCTAATGAATAGCTTCAGGGGGGCATGTTCGTTTTGAACCGTACTTAGCTAGAGTGGTGCTGGTCTTGTATTGTTCTCCTAGTGTGAGAGGAGTCATTCCACTTCAAAAAGCACAAGACTATCGACACCCATCTCAGATTGTTCTGAAATCGTTTCTGTAGTTAGAAAAACATCAGATTAGCACTCCTGAAACATTTTGTTGAAATGTAATTTGATCTCTAATTGATTTCACTCAAATTAGTGATTTAAAAAACAAAAAAACAAAAACACAGGATTCATATTATCTTCAATAACTATAGTACCTAACAAAGGATTTGGACCATGATTAAGACCTGTGGAATCCAATAAAATGATCAATAGTTCACTGTCTGACAATGTTACCCTACATTAGAGGGTGTTAAGCTTGCCAGCAGCACATCCTACCTTATCCAGATCTGCTGACATCAGACAGACAATCATCCAACCCGTCTCTGTCATCCCCTCTGAGCAGGAATAACATACACACACACACACACACACACACACACACACACACACACACACACACACACACACACACACACACACACACACTGTGTTTCTGTCATGACCCCATGCTGAGGGCTGTCATTCTCTGGGTTGTATTTGAAGAGTCTTTCTTCTGACTGAGTCTTGTTGGCTCTGTCCTCTTCGTCAAGTGATGATTGTCCCTGATTGCTGCACAGCGGTGTGTGTGACTGACTGACTGACATCTCATCTTGCCAGAACCCACTCAAACCCCTGTGAGTGAGGGGTGCGTCAATTAGAAATATGGTGGTTAACCACTCTGTGTGGTCCAGGGCTTTTCTGTCTGTGTAAACTCATTTCTGTATGGCTGGTCACGGTCTGTGTATAAAATATGCTTTTCCCCTGAGTACACAGTCTGACTGTGTGACTTTAAAATAGACAATGTCCTTTTCAGTTGTGGTCGTCCACTCATGTCCACGTCACATGATTGTTCTTTCAAATAATGTTTGTCAAATGAAGGTAATGTACTGTAGTTAAGAGAATTGTCTGTGCGTTGATGGGTTCTGACTTCGAAACTAGAGGTCGACCGATTTAATGATTTTTCAATGGCGATACCGATTATTGGAGGACCAAAAAAGCCGATACCGATTAATCGGCCAATTTTTTTGTGTTTTTTTTTTAAAGGGGAAAAAATGTATTTGTAATAATGACAATTACAACAATACTGAATGAACACTTATTTTAACTCTTAATATAATACATAAATAAAATAAATGTAGCCTCAAGTAAATAATGAGACATGTTCAATTTGGTTTAAATAATGCAAAAACAAAGTGTTGGAGAAGAAAGTAAAAGTGCAATATGTGCCATGTAAGAAAGCAAACGTTTCAGTTCCTTGCTCAGAACATGAGAACATATGAAAGCTGGTGGTTCCTTTTAACATGAGTCTTCAATATTCCCAGGTAAGAAGTTTTAGGTTGTAGTTATAGGAATTATAGGACTATTTCCCTCTATACCATTTGTATTTCGTATATCTTTGACTATTGGATCAAAGATATACGCACTTTAGTATTGCCAGTGTAACAGTATAGCTTCCGTCCCTATCTTCACTCCTCCCTGGGCTTGAACCAGCAACACAACAACAACAACAGCCACCATCGAAGCAGCATTACCCAAGCAGAGCAAGGGGAACAACTACTAGAAGGCTCAGAGCGAGTGACGTTTGAAACACTATTTGCGCGCGCTAACTAGCTAGCCATTTCACTTCGGTTACACCAGCCTAATCTCGGGAGTTGATAGGCTTGAAGTCATAAACAGCGCAATGCTTGACGCACAACGAAGAGCTGCTGGCAAAACGCACGAAAGTGCTGTTTGAATGAATGTTTACTCGCCTGCTTCTGCCTACCCCCGCTCAGTCAGATCCTTAGATACTTGTATGCTTGTATGCTCAGTCAGATTATACGCAGGACACGCTAGATAATATCTAGTATTATCATCAACCATGTGTAGTTAACTATTATGTGATTATGATTGATAGTTTTTTATAAGATAAGTTTAATGCTAGCTAGCACCTTACCTTGGCTTACTGCATTCGTGCAACAGTCAGTCTCCTTGTGGAGTGCAACGAGAGAGAGGCAGGTAGTTATTGCGTTGGACTAGTTAACTGTTAACTGGTTGCAGGACTGGATCCCCCGAGCCGACAAGATGAAAATCTGTCGTTCCTCCCCTGAACAAGGCAGTTAACCCACCGTTCCTAGGCCGTCATTGAAAATAAGAATGTGTTCTTAATTAACTGACTTGCCTAGTTAAATAAAGGTATAAACATATTTTTTTTTTTAAATCGGCACCCCAAAATTCCGATTGTTATGAAAACTTGAAATCGGCCCCGATTAATCGGTCGACCTCTATTCTAAACTTGAAAATATGAAATATCCTTATTCATGTCACTGAACGAGAGAGGGGAATGTAGAACGTTTACATTGTCAGAATGTTATTGTTAGACATCAGGGATCCTGTGGGGAAGAGTGAGGAATTTGGGGCTGAAGTCAGGTCAGATGATGTGAGGAAGAACAGATATCACTAAAGTTCTGTCTAGCAACAGAGGTGGATTGGCTGATCAGATGTGTGAGGAGGAGACTGGGCAGAGGAGGAAGGCTTTAAATACCAGTGTGAAGATGTCTTGGTCTGTTCAGCTGTCTGACCCTTTGGGTGAATAAACATGGTTTGAGCTTTACTGATCGTCCGTGAGTTTTTACTCTTTATTTAGAACTGAATTCTGTGTGTGTCCGTACAGCGGTGAGGTTTCTAATGTGCATTTGACCAGGATTAACTCTTCCCCACCTGACACCCAGACACAGGGTTTGGTGCCAGGGACTTAGTATATGGCCAGGACCACAGCCAGCCCGTGCCAGTACACACGCACGCATGGCATTTGTACCCCTGGATAGTGGATGGCTGGACACCGGGCAGGATGCCAATAGCATTGCAGGTCTATGGGCAGGGCCAATGCCAGCCCCATGCCCTCTGGCTGGCTGGAGCCGGGCTACTGTCATTACATAGAGGATCATGGGTTCATTCCATGTCAGTGCAATTCATTTAGGAGATAATTTGGAAAGTGGGATTTAAATGAACTGAAATGGAATTGAAACATGTAGACTTCAGAGTAGTGTTAATCAGTCTCAGGTCCGTGGACCAACGCTGGTCTGTGGGATCTTTCTGTACCTGGTTAACTGACTAATTTGATCAGGGTCAATTCAAAGGTAACAGAGTGATGTTAACTCAGATTTTTCACTTTAAAATGTATGTTAACTTCTTTCAGATCATTGGGACGCTAGTGTCCCACCTCGACATCCTCTGGTGAAATTGCAGAGCGCGAAATTCAAAAAACAAAAGTAGTAATATTAAACATTCATAAAAATACAAGTGTTATACACCATTCTTTAGCTTGGAATCTTGGTAATCGAACCGCTTTGTCCGATTTACAATATGCTTTACGGCGAAAGCATAGCATTTGATTGTCTGAGGACAGCGCCTCACCCACTTCCTGCATTAACGGGAATTCATAACCTGCACAGGTGTCACACAACTCAAAAATAGCGTTAAAATAAATCACTTAAGTTTGAAGATCTTCATCTTTTTGCAATCCAAAGGGTCCCAGTTATATAACAAATGGTCCATTTTGTTCGATAAAGTCCTTTATATCCCCAAAAAGCCTGTTTTAGTTGGTGCGCTTCATTCAATAATCCACCGGTTTCCCTCATTAAAAATACATACAAAATGAATCCCAAACGTTACCAATATACTTCGTCCAAACAAGTCAAACAACGTTCCTAATCAATCCTCCGGTACCCTAATATGTAAATAAACGATAAAATTTAAGATGGAAAATAGTATGTTCATTCCCCGGAGATGAATAACCAAGTGCGTGCCCTCACCGGAGAGCGCCACAAACATTTTTCAACCAAGCAGAGGCATAACGAAAGTCAGAAATAGCGAAAAAATAAATCACTTACCTTTGAAGATCTTCATCTTTTTGCAATCCAAAGGGTCCCAGTTACACAATGAATGGTCGTTTTGTTCGATAGTCCTTTATATCTCAAAAATGTCAGTTTATTTGGCGTGTTTGATTCAGAAATACACCTGTTCCAACTCGCCCAACATGCCTTCAAAGTAATCTAAAAAGGTACCCATAAACTTTGTCCAAACAATTCAAACAACATTTCTAATCCAACCTCCGGTACCCTAATATGTAAATAATCAATCAAATTTAAGACTGAATAAACTGTGATCAATACCGGAGAAAAGAACGAGGAGCACTCACTCATTCACGCGCGCCAAAAAAGACTAGTCCTTCTGAGGAATACTTCGAAAGAATACGAATACTTCTTAATTTAAAAAAAAGCATGAAACAATTTCTAAAGACTGGTGACATCTAGTGGAAGCCATAGGAAAAAATGACCATGGAATTGCCCTCAGTTCTACAGTGCTATACAGTTTCCCATTCCACAACAGACAGTTCATCCAGCTGAATGTTATGGTTCTACAGGGTTCTACCGTTTCCCATTCCACAACAGACAGTTCATCCAGCTGAATGTTATGGTTCTACAGTTTCCCATTCCACAACAGAGACAGTTCATCCAGCTGAATGTTATGGTTCTACAATTTCCCATTCCACAACAGAGACAGTTCATCCAGCTGAATGTTATGGTTCTACCGTTTCACATTCCACAACAGAGACACTTCATCCAACTATATGACTAACTCTTCTACTCTCAGTAACAATGACATGATGCATCCTGGTACTCTCTCCTTAATGATGTGTGAGGAAGGATTAGGTTCCACACACTGTTACACACTGCCACCCGGCTTCCTGCTTGTGTGTCCAAGCATGTGACCATTATTTCCCATGTTCAGTGTGTGTGTGTGTGTGTGTGTAAATATGCGGTCAGGCTCAGCTGAGGGCTCTTATAAGGACCGGCCGGTAGTTCTGGGGTCAGTGAGCATGGGAGTGGAAACGAGGGGTTGGTGTTCATCTAAACAAACCAGTGTCTGAACGAGGGAAGGACGGAGGAGAAAAAGACCAGGGACAGTAGTTGGCTGTTAATCATCAGCCAAGTGTGTCCACGGAGTGTGTTCCTCTGTCAGGTCCCAACAGAGGCACTGTGTCCTAGTCCTGTCTGTCTGTGAGCTTTGTACTGTAACAGGCTATAACTCAGTAATTAGTTTTTAGCCAGCCAGCCAGTGGACCCGAGCAGGAATGTGAAGCTTTTAATAAGTTCAACAATGAGAGGGGGAGAGGGCAAAATAATTGAATCTGCCACCTGAAATAGATTATGGAAATAAGGTGTGTGTCTGGCCCCCTCACACACAGCCACAGCTAAAGTCTCTAATGCTTGGCTATTGTGTCTAGGTCTGTGACAGGAGCTGACGGCTAACAGTGTGAGCACAGTAGGTCTCTAGACCAGGGGAGTGGGTCTCTCCTCCGGACCAGGGGAGTGGGTCTCTCCTCCGGATGTGTTCCTGGTTCGAGTCCAGGTAGGGGCGAGGAGAGGGACGGAAGCTAAACTGTTATACTGGCAATATTATAGTGCCTATAAGAACATCCAATAGTCAAAGGTATATGAAATACAAATGGTATAGAGAGAAATAGTCCTATAAATTCTATATTAACTACAACCTAAAACCTCTTACCTTGGAATATTGAAGTCTCATGTTAAAAGGAACCACCAACTTTCATATGTTCTCATGTTCTGAGCAAGGAACTTAAACGTTAGCTTTCTTACATGGCACATATTGCACTTTTACTTCTCTAACACTTTTGTTTTTTGCATTATTTAAACCAAATTAAACATGTTTCATTATTTATTTGAGGCTGAATTGATTTTTATTGATGTTTTATATTAAAAGTTAAAATAAGTGTTCATTCCATATTGTTGTAATTATTTATAAATAACTAAATCGTCCAATTTAATCGGTATCTGCTTTTTGGTCCTCCAATAATCTGTATCGGCGTTGAAAAAAAATCCTAATCGGTCGACCTCTAACTAGGACCTTCTGTTGTCAGTACTATGACTCTGGTTATGACTAGGACCTTCTGTTGTCAGTACTAAGACTCTGGTTATGACTAGGACCTTCTGTTGTCAGTACTAAGACTGGCTATGACTAGGACCTTCTGTTGTCAGTACTATGACTCTGGTTATGACTAGGACCTTCTGTTGTCAGTACTATGACTAGGACCTTCTGTTGTCAGTACTAAGACTGGCTATGACTAGGACCTTCTGTTGTCAGTACTATGACTCTGGTTATGACTAGGACCTTCTGTTGTCAGTACTATGACTAGGACCTTCTGTTGTCAGTACTATGACTAGGACCTTCTGTTGTCAGTACTATGACTCTGGTTATGACTAGGACCTTCTGTTGTCAGTACTATGACTGGGACCTTCTGTTGTCAGTACTATGACCTTCTGTTGTCAGTACTATGACCTTCTGTTGTCAGTACTATGACCTTCTGTTGTCAGTACTATGACTTGGACCTTCTGTTGTCAGTACTATGACTCTGGTTATGACTAGGACCTTCTGTTGTCAGTACTATGACTAGGACCTTCTGTTGTCAGTACTATGACCTTCTGTTGTCAGTACTATGACCTTCTGTTGTCAGTACTAAGACTGGCTATGACTAGGACCAGGAGTTTCACCTGACCATGTGACCTGACCAGGACAAACTCTCAGCCCTGGTTGTACCTGAGTAGCTCACATACCCGTGATCTGTTGTCAAGGCTGTCAGACTGCCAATCCGCTGTGTCCAGTGTACGACACAACCCTTCCCCCATATCCCTGTATGAGCCAATAGCCTTACCCCCACATAATCACATGATGCCAGCGGTGGCCAAGCACCTCTCTTATCTGGGTTTCTCCATAATAATGTGTGTCTAGTATCAACAGGCCTCCTCTCAGGAATGTGTGTTTAGTCAAACGTGTGTGTGTGTCAATGCAACTCCGCAATGCCCTGAAAAGTTAGATTAGCCATTGTGTTCCATTTGTGTGTGGAATCTGAATCAGAACTTTGCCATGCAACAAGTGTTTACAAGGAATAAATGTGTGTAGACCTGTGCCGTTGCGTCGCGGAGGGCTGTGTCGTTGCGTCGCGGAGGGCTGTGTCGTTGCGTCGCGGAGGGCTGTGCCGCTGCGTCGCGGAGGGCTGTGTCGCTGCGTTGCGGAGGGCTGTGCCGTTGCGTAAAAGCAGTTACCTTCACTATGGTCTCTCATTAGCTCCAACATCACTACACAGTAGAATGGAAAAGCCCAGTGTTCAGTCCTGTACCTCCAGACTCTATTCATCTCCAGTCTGTCTGATGTTGCTAATGGGAAGGTTAGTGTGTATTGATATCTGAGAGGCAGACCCAGGCTCTCTGTGTTACAGCTTCCTGTATTACTGAGTTAGCATAGCTTAATGAACAGAAGAGGGGAAAGGGGAGAGAGGAGTGGAAAGGGATGAGATACAGAGGGGTAGAGGAGAGACCGGAGGAGGAGTGGAAAGGGATGAGATACAGAGGGGTAGAAGGAGAGACCGGAGGAGGAGTGGAAAGGGATGAGATACAGAGGGGTAGAGAGACCGGAGGAGGAGTGGAAAGGGATGAGATACAGAGGGGTAGAGGAGAGACCGGAGGAGGAGGGAAAGGGATGAGATACAGAGGGGTAGAGGAGAGACCGGAGGAGGAGTGGAAAGGGATGAGATACAGAGGGGTAGAGGAGAGACCGGAGGAGGAGGGAAAGGGATGAGATACAGAGGGGTAGAGGAGAGACCGGAGGAGGAGTGGAAAGGGATGAGATGCAGAGCGGTAGAGGAGAGACCGGAGGAGGAGTGGAAAGGGATGAGATACAGAGGGGTAGAGGAGAGACCGGAGGAGGAGTGGAAAGGGATGAGATGCAGAGGGGTAGAGGAGAGACCGGAGGAGGAGTGGAAAGGGATGAGATGCAGAGCGGTAGAAGGAGAGACCGGAGGAGGAGTGGAAAGGGATGAGATGCAGAGCGGTAGAAGGAGAGACCGGAGGAGGAGTGGAAAGGGATGAGATGCAGAGCGGTAGAAGGAGAGACCGGAGGAGGAGTGGAAAGGGATGAGATGCAGAGCGGTAGAAGGAGAGACCGGAGGAGGAGTGGAAAGGGATGAGATGCAGAGCGGTAGAAGGAGAGACCGGAGGAGGAGTGGAAAGGGATGAGATGCAGAGCGGTAGAAGGAGAGACCGGAGGAGGAGTGGAAAGGGATGAGATGCAGAGCGGTAGAAGGAGAGACCGGAGGAGGAGTGGAAAGGGATGAGATGCAGAGCGGTAGAAGGAGAGACCGGAGGAGGAGTGGAAAGGGATGAGATACAGAGCGGTAGAGGAGAGACCAGAGGAGGAGTGGAAAGGGATGAGATACAGAGCGGTAGAGGAGGAGGAGTGGAAAGGGATGAGATGCAGAGCGGTAGAGGAGAGACCGGAGGAGGAGTGGAAAGGGATGAGATGCAGAGCGGTAGAGGAGAGACCGGAGTGGAAAGGGATGAGATGCAGAGCGGTAGAGGAGAGACCGGAGGAGGAGTGGAAAGGGATGAGATGCAGAGCGGTAGAGGAGAGACCGGAGGAGGAGTGGAAAGGGATGAGATGCAGAGCGGTAGAGGAGGAGTGGAAAGGGATGAGATGCAGAGCGGTAGAGGAGAGACCGGAGGAGGAGTGGAAAGGGATGAGATGCAGAGCGGTAGAGGAGAGACCGGAGGAGGAGTGGAAAGGGATGAGAAGCAGAGCGGTAGAGGAGAGACCGGAGGAGGAGTGGAAAGGGATGAGAAGCAGAGCGGTAGAGGAGAGACCGGAGGAGGAGTGGAAAGGGATGAGAAGCAGAGCGGTAGAGGAGAGAGACCGGAGGAGGAGTGGAAAGGGATGAGAAGCAGAGCGGTAGAGGAGAGACCGGAGGAGGAGTGGAAAGGGATGAGAAGCAGAGCGGTAGAGGAGAGACCGGAGGAGGAGTGGAAAGGGATGAGAAGCAGAGCGGTAGAGGAGAGACCGGAGGAGGAGTGGAAAGGGATGAGAAGCAGAGCGGTAGAGAAGAGACTGGAGGAGGAGTGGAAAGGATGAGATACAGATACTGTTATGTAGACTACTGGACTACTGCCGAGTCCAGAGATACTGTAATGTAGACTACTGGACTACTGCCGAGCCCAGAGATACTGTAATGTAGACTACTGGACTACTGCCGAGCCCAGCGATACTGTAATGTAGACTACTGGACTACTGCCGAGCCCAGCGATACTGTAATGTAGACTACTGGACTACTGCCGAGTCCAGAGATACTGTAATGTAGACTACTGGACTACTGCCGAGCCCAGCGATACTGTAATGTAGACTACTGGACTACTGCCGAGCCCAGCGATACTGTAATGTAGACTACTGGACTACTGCCGAGTCCAGAGATACTGTAATGTAGACTACTGGACTACTGCCGAGCCCAGAGATGCTGTAATGTAGACTACTGGACTACTGCCGAGCCCAGCGATACTGTAATGTAGACTACTGGACCGCTGCTAAGCCCAGTGAGAAACGCCCACCTGGAGTCAGCAAACACAGGGAACTCCAGGGAGATATTCTGTCTCTGTTGCTCTGTGTAATGACACGAGGGATTTATCTACTTTCCAGTAGCACTACCCAACACCACCCCTCTGTAATGATGCAGGGCTGGAACTAGCAACAATGTGCTCTGTCAGTCAGAGCAACTCCACGATGGACACAGGGCTGACAAAGGTGCCTTGTATGGTTCAATGTGGGCCGATCAGATCACATTGTTGCTTGGCTTAGACATCGGCTTACATGTTATTTAAAGTATGACCAAAGTCCCCTACTTTCCAGGAAGTGGAGGGAAAGGAGAACGCCCCAGTGCTCTTGGGAAGTCTGCTACGCATCGATTCCTGTTCCCTGGTATGACTGGGTGTTGGATAAAGTACCCAATTTTCATACTTGAGTAAAAGTACAGACACCTTTTTAAAAGAAAATGACTCAAGTCACCCAGTAAAATACTACTTGAGTAAATATATTTGGTTTTAAATGTTCTGAAGTATCAAAAGTAAAAGTATAAATCATTTCAAATGTCTTATATTAAGCAAACCAGACACGAGTTTCTGTTTTTTAAAATTGATTTACAGATAGCCAGGGTCACAGTTCAACACTCAGACATCATTTATGAACGGAGCATGTGTGTTTAGTGAGTCCACCAGGTCAGAGGTCGTAGGGATGACCAGGGATGTTCTCTTGATAAGTGGGTGAATTAGACAATTTTCCTGTCCTGTTAAGCATTCCAAAGGTAACCAGTACTTTTAGGTGGCAGGGAAAATGTATATGGGGTAAAAAGTACATTATTTTCTTTAAGAATGTAGTGAAGTAAAAGTTGTCAAATATAAATAGTAAATTACAGATACCCCAAAAAACGACAAAGTAATACTTAAGTACATTACACCACTGGTATGACGGGCTCTAATACAGAACAGATTCAGATCTCTTCACCCTGGCTCTCAATTCAATAGACTTTATTGACATGGTCAAGTTAAATTGATTATTACTACTGTCTCACGCTCTCTCTCTCTCTCTCTCTTCATAGGTGATTATTCCTACTGTCTCACGCTCTCTCTCTTCATAGCTGATTATTCCTACTGTCTCACGCTCTCTCTTTTCATAGGTGATTATTACTACTGTCTCACGCTCTCTCTCTCTTCATAGCTGATTATTACTACTGTCTCACGCTCTCTCTCTCTTCATAGCTGATTATTACTACTGTCTCACGCTCTCTCTCTCTTCATAGCTGATTATTACTACTGTCTCACGCTCTCTCTCTTCATAGCTGATTATTACTACTGTCTCACGCTCTCTCTCTCTTCATAGCTGATTATTACTACTGTCTCACGCTCTCTCTCTTCATAGCTGATTATTACTACTGTCTCACGCTCTCTCTCTCTTCATAGCTGATTATTACTACTGTCTCACGCTCTCTCTCTTCATAGCTGATTATTACTACTGTCTCACGCTCTCTCTCTCTTCATAGCTGATTATTCCTACTGTCTCACGCTCTCTCTCTCTTCATAGGTGATTATTACTACTGTCTCACGCTCTCTCTCTCTCTCTTCATAGCTGATTATTACTACTGTCTCACGCTCTCTCTCTCTCTCTCTCTCTTCATAGCTGATTATTACTACTGTCTCACGCTCTCTCTCTCTTCATAGCTGATTATTACTACTGTCTCACGCTCTCTCTCTCTTCATAGGTGATTATTACTACTGTCTCACGCTCTCTCTCTCTCTCTTCATAGGTGATTATTACTACTGTCTCACGCTCTCTCTCTCTCTCTCTTCATAGCTGATTATTACTACTGTCTCACGCTCTCTCTCTCTTCATAGGTGATTATTACTACTGTCTCACGCTCTCTCTCTCTCTCATAGCTGATTATTACTACTGTCTCACGCTCTCTCTCTCTTCATAGGTGATTATTACTACTGTCTCACGCTCTCTCTCTCTTCATAGGTGATTATTACTACTGTCTCACGCTCTCTCTCTTCATAGGTGATTATTCCTACTGTCTCACGCTCTCTCTCTCTTCATAGCTGATTATTACTACTGTCTCACGCTCTCTCTCTCTTCATAGGTGATTATTACTACTGTCTCACGCTCTCTCTCTCTCTCTTCATAGGTGATTATTACTACTGTCTCACGCTCTCTCTCTCTCTTCTTCATAGCTGATTATTACTACTGTCTCACGCTCTCTCTCTTCATAGGTGATTATTACTACTGTCTCACGCTCTCTCTCTCTTCATAGCTGATTATTACTACTGTCTCACGCTCTCTCTCTCTTCATAGGTGATTATTACTACTGTCTCACGCTCTCTCTCTTCATAGGTGATTATTACTACTGTCTCACGCTCTCTCTCTTCATAGGTGATTATTCCTACTGTCTCACGCTCTCTCTCTCTTCATAGCTGATTATTACTACTGTCTCACGCTCTCTCTCTTCATAGGTGATTATTACTACTGTCTCACGCTCTCTCTCTTTCATAGGTGATTATTCCTACTGTCTCACGCTCTCTCTCTCTTCATAGGTGATTATTCCTACTGTCTCACGCTCTCTCTCTCTTCATAGGTGATTATTACTACTGTCTCACGCTCTCTCTCTTCTTCATAGGTGATTATTACTACTGTCTCACGCTCTCTCTCTCTTCTTCAGGTGATTATTACTACTGTCTCACGCTCTCTCTCTCTCTCTCATAGGTGATTATTCCTACTGTCTCACGCTCTCTCTCTTCATAGGTGATTATTCCTACTGTCTCACGCTCTCTCTCTTCATAGGTGATTATTACTACTGTCTCACGCTCTCTCTCTTCATAGGTGATTATTACTACTGTCTCACGCTCTCTCTCTTCATAGGTGATTATTCCTACTGTCTCACGCTCTCTCTCTCTTCATAGCTGATTATTACTACTGTCTCACGCTCTCTCTCTCTTCATAGGTGATTATTACTACTGTCTCACGCTCTCTCTCTTCATAGGTGATTATTACTACTGTCTCACGCTCTCTCTCTTCATAGCTGATTATTACTACTGTCTCACGCTCTCTCTCTCTTCATAGCTGATTATTACTACTGTCTCACGCTCTCTCTCTTCATAGCTGATTATTCCTACTGTCTCACGCTCTCTCTCTCTCTTCATAGCTGATTATTACTACTGTCTCATGCTCCCTCTCTTCATAGCTGATTATTCCTACTGTCTCACGCTCTCTCTCTTCATAGCTGATTATTCCTACTGTCTCACGCTCTCTCTCTTCATAGGTGATTATTACTACTGTCTCACGCTCTCTCTCTCTTCATAGCTGATTATTACTACTGTCTCACGCTCTCTCTCTTCATAGGTGATTATTACTACTGTCTCACGCTCTCTCTCTTCATAGCTGATTATTACTACTGTCTCACGCTCTCTCTCTCTCATAGCTGATTATTACTACTGTCTCACGCTCTCTCTCTTCATAGGTGATTATTACTACTGTCTCACGCTCTCTCTCTCTTCATAGGTGATTATTACTACTGTCTCACGCTCTCTCTCTCTTCATAGGTGATTATTACTACTGTCTCACGCTCTCTCTCTTCATAGGTGATTATTACTACTGTCTCACGCTCTCTCTCTCTTCATAGCTGATTATTCCTACTGTCTCACGCTCTCTCTCTTCATAGGTGATTATTACTACTGTCTCACGCTCTCTCTCTCTTCATAGGTGATTATTACTACTGTCTCACGCTCTCTCTCTCTCTTCATAGGTGATTATTACTACTGTCTCACGCTCTCTCTCTCTCTTCATAGGTGATTATTACTACTGTCTCACGCTCTCTCTCTCTCTTCATAGCTGATTATTACTACTGTCTCACGCTCTCTCTCCCTCTCTTCATAGGTGATTATTACTACTGTCTCACGCTCTCTCTCTCTCTTCATAGGTGATTATTACTACTGTCTCACGCTCTCTCTCTCTCTTCATAGGTGATTATTCCTACTGTCTCTCTCTCTCTTCATAGGTGATTATTCCTACTGTCTCACGCTCTCTCTCTCTCTTCATAGGTGATTATTCCTACTGTCTCACGCTCTCTCTCTCTCTCTTTCATAGGTGATTATTCCTACTGTCTCACGCTCTCTCTCTCTTCATAGGTGATTATTACTACTGTCTTATTCCTACTGTCTCACGCTCTCTCTCTCTCTTCATAGGTGATTATTACTACTGTCTTATTCCTACTGTCTCACGCTCTCTCTCTCTTCATAGGTGATTATTACTACTGTCTTATTCCTACTGTCTCACGCTCTCTCTCTCTTCATAGGTGGTTATTACTACTGTCTTATTCCTACTGTCTCACGCTCTCTCTCTCTCTTCATAGGTGATTATTACTACTGTCTTATTCCTACTGTCTCACGCTCTCTCTCTCTTCATAGGTGATTATTACTACTGTCTTATTCCTACTGTCTCACACTCTCTCTCTCTTCATAGGTGATTATTACTACTGTCTTATTCCTACTGTCTCACGCTCTCTCTCTTCATAGGTGATTATTACTACTGTCTTATTCCTACTGTCTCATGCTCTCTCTCTTTATAGCTGATTATTCCTACTGTATGGTACAAGTCTTACCCTTCACTAGAAGAGTCTAGTCAGATGGTTATCATTGTCAGGAATCTGCTGAATGTCTCAGTTCTGGTGTTTCATCAGGACCTGTAGAACTTAGCAGGCTAGAAATAGACCCTTCAACTGTTCCTAGGTCTGCTCTTAAATGGACCCCTCAACTGTTCCTAGGGCTGCTTGCTCTTAAATATACCCCTCAACTGTTCCTTGGTCTGCTCTTAAAAAGACCCCTCAACTGTTCCTAGGGATGCTCTTAAATAGACCCCTCAACTGTTCCTAGGGCTGCTTGCTCTTAAATAGACCCCTCAACTGTTCCTAGGGCTGCTTACTCTTAAATAGACCCCTCAACTGTTCCTAGGGCTGCTTGCTCTTAAATAGACCCCTCAACTGTTCCTAGGGCTGCTTGCTCTTAAATAGACCCCTCAACTGTTCCTAGGGCTGCTTGCTCTTAAATAGACCCCCAACTGTTCCTAGGGCTGCTTGCTCTTAAATAGACCCCCCAACTGTTCCTAGGGCTGCTTGCTCTTAAATAGACCACCCAACTGTTCCTAGGGCTGCTTGCTCTTAAATAGACCCCTCAACTGTTCCTAGGGCTGCTTGCTCTGAAATAGACCCCTCAACTGTTCCTAGGGCTGCTGTTATAGTGTCTGTGGCCCGAGTTGAGTTTCTGGGGTTGCCAGATTTGCCTCATTACTTGCAGGAATTCTACATGAGTTTCCCAGAATGCTCCATTGGCTTTCTTTCAGTCTCTCACTATACTACCTCCACACTCTTAACCCCTCGATGCCCGCATTATATTCCATCCAATGTCGACCTTCTGTCTAGATAATCTCTCTCTTCTCTCTGTTAGAGGCATCTCCGTGTCTCTCTGTCCAACAGGCTGTGTTTAAACCCATAAGAGGTTTCTTATGGCATTGGAAATCAATGGCTCCCACCAGCGCGGTGCCATTGAGAACTCTCTTTTGGCTTAATTTAATTCTGTTTTATCTGCTTCCACATCTCAGTCTGTCTTCAGACAGACTGGGGAGAAGCTGAGGGGGTGGAGAGGCTGAGGGGGAGAGGCTGAGGGGGAGGGGGAGAGGCTGAGGGGGGGGGAGGGGAGAGGCTGAGGGGCTGAGGGGAGAGGCTGAGGGGCTGAGGGGGAGAGGCTGAGGGGGGGGAGGGCTGAGGGGGAGAGGCTGAGGGGGAGGGGAGAGGCTGAGGGGGAGGGGAGAGGCTGAGGGGGAGGGGGAGGGCTGAGGGGGGGGGGAGAGGCTGAGGGGGGGAGGCGGAGGCTGAGGGGGAGGCTGAGGGGGAGGCGGAGAGGCTGAGGGGGAAAGGGGAGAGGCTGAGGGGGAGGGTGAGAGGCTGAGGGGGAGGGTGAGAGGCTGAGGGGGAGGGTGAGAGGCTGAGGGGGGAGGGTGAGAGGCTGACGGTGGAGGGGGAGCAAGAGTAGCAGACAGACTAAAGGGAGAGATTTTCTCTCATCACTGTCCTCCTGCTCAGCCAGTGGGTTAATCAATAGCCAAAATTAGCAACATCTCTCTGACTCACTGTCTGTCTGTAGAGCCAACAGGGAGTTTACTAGTCTGAGGGGGAGAGAGAGGAAGAGGGGGAAAGAGGGGGAGAGAGAGGAAGAGGAGGAGAGAGAGAGGAAGAGGGAGGAGAGAGAGACGGAGAGTGGTAGTGGAATGTTTGTGTTGGCCAGTGTGCTGTGTTCTCTTAGTCTGTTTTGTGTCTGAGACCGTTTTGGCTGCTGAGGACTGAGGACCGTTGGATGGCTGGGGACTGGCCCGGTGATGGATGGGGGACTGGCCCCGGTGATGGATGGGGGACTGGCCCGGTGATGGATGGGGGACTGGCCCCGGTGATGGATGGGGACTGGCCCGGTGATGGATGGGGGACTGGCCCGGTGATGGATGGGGGACTGGCCCCGGTGATGGATGGGGGACTGGCCCGGTGATGGATGGGGGACTGGGGTGACTGGCCCCGGTGATGGATGGGGGACTGGCCCCAGGTGATGGATGGGGGACTGGCGGTGATGGATGGGGGACTGGCCCCGGTGATGGATGGGGGACTGGGCCCCGGATGGATGGGGGACTGGGCCCCGGTGATGGATGGGGGACTGGGCCCCGGTGATGGATGGGGGACTGGGCCCCGGTGATGGATGGGGGACTGGGCCCCGGTGATGGATGGGGGACTGGGCCCGGTGATGGATGGGGGACTGGGCCCGGTGATGGATGGGGGACTGGGCCCGGTGATGGATGGATGGCCTCGGCTAGTGCTCAATGAGTCCGTGTGTGTGTGCACGGCGGTTCATTAAATCATCCTAACGTGGTGAACACCTGCATCTATCACAGTGTTTTGATTTCTGCCTAATGGGGTGGATGTGCCATGGTGGGATACACAGTCCGGAAGGACGGACGGACACACACTCTCTCACACACACACACACACAAACTTACACACGTCTACAAGTGATGAAGAGAAGCTGTTTGTTTTTATAGGAACACCACTCACAGAAATGAACACACACACACGGAAGTACATAGGAAGAGAGCACACACAACCACCCCACCCACCCACACATGACAAACAGACCAGCTGTGTGAGTTCATTGTGTCCAACCCTGCTTCAGAAATCTTCAAAAGAAACTATAAAAATCCCTGAATTTTAATGGGATGTTTATTCTCTGTATAATGCATGAATCCATTTGGAATTCTACTGTAATTAAGTCTCCCGAACTTCTGTGAGGTGTGTGTGTGTGTGTGTGTGTGTGTGTGTGGTTGCAGTGGTGTTGCAGCATTGTGTTTGATCTTCCCACCCACTCCTCACCTCACCTCACCGCCGTGGGGAAATCTCATGTCTGGGCGGCTTCCACACACATTATACAGACGTGTGTGTCCCTATTCTCCTGAGGAAAAGCCCTTAACAGTGAATGACCTGCTCAGTATGGAGTTAGAGCTGCGGAGGAGGAGGGGGGTCGCAAGTCAGACGAGGCCCTCTTCACTGTATTTAATTGGTTGGCAGGGGGCCCTGGGGGTTTAACTGTGTGTGTCAGATGAATGAGTGTCAGAGGAGCTCTGACACTCCTCTGAAACTCCTCTGCTCCAGTCCTGGGTCACCTTTTTCCCCTGGCCCTCTGTCTCCTTCACTCCCTCCAGCTCTCTCAATCGCCCGTCTCTCTCCATCCCAAGCCTGTCTATTATGGAGCTTGGTATTGCAGTGTAGGCCTCCTGATTGGTCATGCCTAAGATTGACTCTCACTGCCTGTTTCCCAATTGGGCCCTGGTTCAAAAAGAGTGCACTGAATAGGGTTCTATTTGGGACAGGCTGTAGCTGGCTCGAGCTGTCTCCCTGCAGCTCTCTACCCGCAGCTGACTCGAGCTGTCTCCCTGCAGCTGGCTCGAGCTGTCTCCCTGCAGCTGACTCGAGCTGTCTCCCTGCAGCTGGCTCGAGCTGTCTCCCTGCAGCTGGCTCGAGCTGTCTCCCTGCAGCTGGCTCGAGCTGTCTCCCTGCAGCTGTCTCCCTGCAGCTGGCTCGAGCTGTCTCCCTGCAGCTGGCTCGAGCTGTCTCTCTGCAGCTGGCTCGAGCTGTCTCCCTGCAGCTGGCTCGAGCTGTCTCCTGCAGCTGGCTCGAGCTGTCTCCCTGCAGCTGGCTCGAGCTGTCTCTCTGCAGCTGGCTCGAGCTGTCTCCTGCAGCTGGCTCGAGCTGTCTCCCTGCAGCTGGCTCGAGCTGTCTCCCTGCAGCTGGCTCGAGCTGTCTCCCTGCAGCTGTGTTGTGGACTGACAGAATTCCTCCATGTAGATAAATATCATCGGTCTAGTCGGCATCCTCCACTTCCTCTCTCATTCCTTTGTTCCTCTCTGGGTTATATTCCAGTATAAAGTGTAATAAACCTTGTAGTTGTGTGGGTGTGTTTGTTCCAATGGCTCTGAATACGGTAAGCTTTTTAAACTAGGCAAGTCAGTTAAGAACAAACCCCGGTTTGTTAATGTGTCTCTTGGGGTGGGGCTAGAGGGAGGGGACATGTTAATGTGTCTCTTTGGGTGGGGCTAGAGGGAGGGGACATGCCCGGAGAAGGGTGGAGCTTGTTCTACAAGGCCTACAGTAGTTGACCTGGTCTGTTTCCTTCGTGTATCTTTGAATTTTAATTTGTTGTCGTGTTCAAGTCTCTGCTAATTACTGTACCTGCTGAACGTTTCTATTCTTCTCCTTTAACTGTCAGACATTTTCCACGATAATGTTTTGCCAGGACATCTACTGGGGCTGATTTTTAGAAGGCTTTCCTTACATAAACATACACTGATCATTAATAATGATACTATCCGTATCTTGTTCTCCGTTGATACATTGTTTATCATCTTACTGAACAAACAGTTCATTTTTTAATGATGATGGAGGGGGAAGCGTGTGTGAGGTTGAGTCTCCTGTCAGAACAGCCCTTTATACGTTTCATCTCCCTCGCTACCCTATCCTACGCCACGCTACGCTACCCTATCCTACGCTACGCTACACTACCCTATCCTACCCTATCCTACGCCACGCTACCCTACCCTATCCTACGCCACGCTACGCTACCCTATCCTACCCTATCCTACGCTAAGCTACCCTATCCTACCCTATCCTACGCCACGCTACCCTATCCTACGCTACGCTACACTACGCTACCCTATCCTACCCTATGCTACGCTACTCTATCCTACGCCACGCTACCCTATCCTACCCTATCCTACGCTACGCTACCCTATCCTACCCTATCCTACGCCACGCTACGCTACCCTATCCTACGCTACCCTATCCTACGCTACCCTATCCTACGCTACGCTACACCCTGGAGGAGAATCAGCCCCATGCTCCTCAGCTAGTGGGTGTAATGTTAACTGTGTTTACTTCGCTCATTCCTGAGCACAAACACTCTCAGAACCATGGATTAAAAGGCTCTGGGGGAATTCCAAGGATACAGCTGTTTCCACACAGCCGACATCTAATATACAGTGGGGCAAAAAGGTATTTAGTCAGCCACCAATTGTGCAAGTTCTCCCACTTAAAATGATGAGAGAGGCCTGTAAGTTTCATCATAGGTACAATTCAACTATGACAGACAAAATGAGAGGAAAAAAAACCAGAGAATCACATTGTAGGATTTTTAATTATGTTGGAAAATAAGTATTTGGTCAATAACAAAAGTTTATCTCAATACTTTGTTATATACCCTTTGTTGGCAATGACAGAGGTCAAACGTTTTCTGTAAGTCTTCACAAGGTTTTCACACACTGTTGCTGGTATTTTGGCCCATTCCTCCATGCAGATCTCCTCTAGAGCAGTGATGTTTTGGGGCTGTTGCTGGGCAACACGGACTTTCAACTCACTCCAAAGATTTTCTATGGGGTTGAGATCTGGAGACTGGCTAGGCCACTGCAGGACCTTGAAATGCTGCTTACGAAGCCACTCGTTGCCCGGGCAGTGTGTTTGGGATCATTGTCATGCTGAAAGACCCAGCCACGTTTCATCTTCAATGCCCTTGCTGATGGAAGGAGGTTTTCACTCAAAATTTCACCATACATGGCCCCATTCATTCTTTCCTTTACAAGGATCAGTCGTCCTGATCCCTTTGCAGTAAAAACAGCCCCAAAGCATGATGTTTCCACCCCCATGCTTCACAGTAGGTATGGTGTTCTTTGGATGCAACTCAGCATTCTTTGTCCTCCAGACACGACGAGTTTTTACCAAAAAGTTATATTTTGGTTTCATCTGACCATATGACATTCTCTCAATCTTCTTCTGGATCATCCAAATGCTCTCTAGCAAACTTCAGACGGGCCTGGACATGTGCTGGCTTAAGCAGGGGGACACGTCTGGCACTGCAGGATTTGAGTCCCTGGCGGCGTAGTGTGTTACTGATGGTAGGCTTTGTTACTTTGGTCCCAGCTCTCTGCAGGTCATTCACTAGGTCCCCCCGTGGGGTTCTGGGATTTTTGCTCACCGTTCTTGTGATCATTTTGACCCCACGGGGTGAGATCTTGCGTGGAGCCCCAGATCGAGGGCGATTATCAGTGGTCTTGTATGTCTTCCATTTCCTAATAATTGCTCCCACAGTTGATTTCTTCAAACCAAGCTGCTTACCTATTGCAGATTCAGTCTTCCCAGCCTGGTGCAGGTCTACAATTTTGTTTCTGGTGTCCTTTGACAGCTCTTTGGTCTTGGCCATAGTGGAGTTTGGAGTGTGACTGTTTGAGGTTGTGGACAGGTGTCTTTTATACTGATAACAAGTTCAAACAGGTGCCATTAATACAGGTAACAAGTGGAGGACAGAGGAGCCTCTTAAAGAAGAAGTTACAGGTCTGTGAGAGCCAGAAATCTTTCTTGTTTGTAGGTGACCAAATACTTATTTTCCACCATAATTTGCAAATAAATTCATTAAAAATCCTACAATGTGATTTTCTGGATTTTTTTTCTTCTCATTTTGTCTGTCATAGTTGAAGTGTACCGATGATAATTACAGGCCTCTCATCTTTTTAAGTGGGAGAACTTGCACAATTGGTGGCTGACTAAATACTTTTTTGCCCCACTGTATTTAATCTCAAAGTCATTACATAAACATGTATATGAATGTGGGTCCTGGGTTTCATCCAACATACATTCACACCAACAACGTGATATTCTATAAATCATTACCCACTTCACCTTCTACAACAGCCTGGGGCCTGGAATGAACTACACGTCTAGATGGTGGAGGGAATGGATGGGCGAATTCAATGAGGGGGGGTTGTGTGTGTGTGTGTGTGTGTGTGTGTGT